>NC_051180.1:87006558-87070244 GCF_013339695.2 Rhipicephalus sanguineus
TGAGTAACAGGGATATAGGCCTAACAGAAGGTATTGCTGCGATGCTTGTAGCAGGAAAAACTGTCCATTAGCAGTGCAAAAGCAGTGTTTACTGCTTATAGATTTTTAATGGACAGTATACTATAGTATACTATATAGTATAGCGCGTGCACTGTAAACCACTTTGCACCCTTAAAGGGCCCCTCACCAGGTTTGACAATTTTGAGCTAACGAGCGCAATGCATACAGTGGGCGTTTACGATCACGTCTGCCAAAATTTGCAACGCTACGCTCCGCGGAAACGGGTCAAATTTCAAGGTGAACGCTGCTTGCCCTTCCTCTCGCGGGCGCGCGCTTTAGAGAATGAGGGGATGACGTACATGAGAAAATGGCCCTACGTAGATGGTAGTGCTGTGACGTCGCTCCTCGACGTAGACGACTGTGCTCTGACATCGCCAACAGTAGCACGTGACTCTGCGATAATTATTTGACACAACATGTGTAGTTCGTGTAATTTGTTGCTTGAATAGATTAATAAAACTTGAGAGAAATATAGAGACACACAAAGGGAATGTGTGCGTCCTTTTCATTTTTTTTTTCGTGAATTGCAGCGAGATGCGGGGCTAATGTGCCTCCCTTTCCCGTGCGTTCGTGTCCCCGCGGTTAGGTGGCATTGGGTTAGCGCATCGAGCAGACGCCAGCCCTGGAAACGAAAGTAATGTTCTGGCGCGTTCGAGCACTCATTATGCTCATTTATTCTTCCGCGTCCAAGTAAACGTTAATGTTGCACTGGCTCATGATACCGCCACTCTTGTGCCCGTACAAATGTCTCAACTTTCATGCCCGTCCCGCAGAAACAGGCAGTACACCACAGAGGACGCCGACAAAACGCCCACGGCCGCTACATAAAAAAAAGGTAGCGACCGTGCAACGCCGCTCGCGTGCTCGGGCTGGCTCGGGCACGTCATGCGCACGTGACCATGCATGCGCATGACGTGTTGATGCGTATGTGTCAAGTGAAGAGGGCAGGGAAGGGATTTGGCTTGCTAAGGCTACACGGGGCGAGTGGCAAGGGTTTGAATCTCGCCTCCTCGCGTCATGGTTTCGCACCGCTACAAATTATTGTTTTTCTCAGCTCGTAGTGAACCGATTTGAAAAATTCTTGCGGCATACTGCTCTTCATTCGGCACACAACTTCCAGCGTCTAACTAAAATTTGCTATGTGGCCTGGTGAGGGGCCCTTTAAGGCGGTTTCAAGCTAGCAAAGCACCCTTTTGCCTAACCAGAATTAGCAAAAATGAGGGTGTAAGGGCGTTTTCCTTCCCCAAATAGCCTTTAAGGTGTAATACTTTACCTAAAACACCCTTTAGGAGCAAAGGGTGTTATGGGTTATCGAAACACCTATGGCCCATACGACAGCGTGCCAGACGATAACTGGGACTCGCTGATTAAAATGTTGTCGGATATTAGGCGATTTAGATTAAAAGATATGTCCCTTTACGGCTATCTACAAGCACACCATAAATTTACGCCTATTCTGTTAATGTTTAATGTTAATTTATACGGAACAGGAATATCCCCACCGTCACTAAACGGCGGCTTAAGATACTATAATTATATATACCAGATGGTCGGTGTAAGGCTGTGCAGCGCGAGCGCTCCGTCTATGGGGTATTTTACAATATGCTATGTTGCGTGTATGGTTGGGGGCGTACGTGCGCCTCCTATGCTGATGTCATCTGTAATTGCATGTTCCCTGACTGGTAGACTCTTATTTTTCACGTTTTTCAGTGATAAGGGTGTTTAGGCCATTGGCAACTCCCCATGCTTTGGGTGTTTTGACTCGTGAAAACACCTTTTCCTAAGGCATAAGGGTGTTAAAGTCACGATAAAACCCCCTTAAGGGTGTAAACTGGGTTACTGTGTACAAAACAAAGTAACTTTGTATGCTGAAAGTTTATTTTGCCTCTCTTTGAAGGTCCACGGCCTGTTTCACTGCTGTTAGATGACTGCTGTTCTGTCACGCGTTCGAACTGCTATTTAAAACATGAATCACATGTGACGTAAAAGGTGGGATAGCACCAAGTTCTGTGTATAAAGGACGAAGAGTGCAAACGGCCTCCGTGTACAGGCCGAACGATGGATGAAAAGGTGTCGGACACATGCAGTGACAGTAACCTCCGGTGGCCAACTTTCGCCTGTCGCACCGCATCGAAAAAGAGGCTAGCTGGATTAAGCCGTCAGGTCTACACGAGCGACCATCTATCCGACGTGAACGGCATTTCAGTGTACGCGCAGAACCTATGGGCGTTACAAGAGTTACAAGTGTAGCTACACTGTGTGTGTGTGTGGCTGAGTGGCATGCTGATACCCGCAAACGTGCGGCTAAACACCGGCCACGCACCCACCGAGTTGCGCGCCGCCAGTGCGGGCGATATACGGGACGCAAGTTTTGCGCGGTCGCCTGCTGGCCACCCGATAGGGTGTCCGTGATGGATGCCCCTCCAAGCGGGGCTATCCGCGCGCTGCGTCGGACGTGGAGGCGATGCGCGGCCTCATCCGATCACCACGGACCGTTGGCTTCGGACGCCCGGAGCCAGTTCCCCTGTCCTAGCCACTGCCGACGATAAATGTGTGTGGCGCACCCATGTCCGAAGACTTCGTTTCTCTCTCCCCTCTCCTACATCCTCGCCTATACGGGTTGCTCTGTACCGGGTGGTATCTGTTGTCTCAACGTTGACGTTGCCCGCAGTTCCTTTATTGGTCAATGTCCCTTTCTTGCGACGTCGATTGAGCAATATGTAAGGGAAAGGTTTAAGTTTCTGTAATGGGCACTGGCTTTTGGGAAGTAGCGGGATGTTGCAATTGCGAGCCCTCCAGTAAACGCGAACGATGGCTGGTCATCCCACTGTACGTTGCCTCGCAGGCGCTGCGCCGTCCCCTTTTGACGTATACGGATGCGATCACTCTGTAAACTGGAACGATCCTTCCTTATCGCGCGCGTCAGTATCGGTCGGATGTAGTTTAACGTTGGCACCTCTTCCCCTCGCAAGTTCAAGCGTCGGCAGCTACATCTAGCGGAGTCTGTCGTTCGACGTACTTGTGTCAGAATTCACCCGCTAATATGCGATAACGTGAAAACGTCAGTTTGATATGAGGCGAAAGGGGGTATTAAATGCTGATTTCAGCCCTTTACAGCGCAAGACATTCATAAAATGATGGAGATTGTCGCGTGGTATCGCGCTATTTGGCAAGAGTATGTATATGTATACTTACGGAACTGGTATGATGGCTTTCCTCGTTTGATTTTTAGGGGCGAAGCACCTTATGTTCTCGGCTTGGCGGCGTGTCATGTCGTCGTCACGGTAAATCAAGCTGTCAAACTATGGTCAAAAACAAGTGTATCATTAGTCCGGTTCAGGATAAACTAACATGATATAAACTAATTTAAAATGGGGAAATAATCAGGACTTAATTGGTTAATTGAGGAAAATTGTTATATTCCGTCTCAAAATTCGCTTCAAATGTCGTTTTCTTCTGTTCGTAGCATGTTGCGGTGTGTAACACGAAGACAACTTACGGCAAGTCAGCCTCTCATTTAAATAGTTAAAACTGGTTCAACGCAAGAGAGGGCGCCACCGCCTCAGCAAGGGCGCGATTGCTCATCCCACCGGCGCTTCTCCGGCGCCCAATCAGCGCGCGCCCTGTGGCGCGAGAGAGCGAAGGGCGTGTTGGCTCTGGAAACGCTCTTTCTTCGATGGACGCTGAACTGTAAGCTCGAAAAGAGCGAGAACGCGCGCTCGCCCGCGAAAGACAACGCCGACGCAGGGCCGATGAAGCTGTAACCCCGGCGCACTCTGCATGCTTCGCCCCTCCCCAGGTTTCACATTAGTGGAGCTGAAACATTTGCCGAGCTTAGTTGCTTCAATATTTCAAGAATTTTTTGTCCTTAACTTTGCTTCTACTTACAATTTCAGGCCTGTGAAGCGACGCCTCAACTCTCGTCGCAAGCCGATCGTCTGCGCGCATGTCTGACATACTCCTTTTCCAATGAACGGTTCACAGACCAGGTTTCAAATTAAAGTGATAATGGCAGTACACGCAGCCTTAAATCCCAAAGTCGTTCATTTTAGTTTAATCCTTCAGAAACGTTATATGCACGACAAATGCTGCATATTTCATGTGATCAGAATACAGTGATGGTGTACAGAGTTACATGTAGGCATAGGGTCGTCCCATGCCTACCGCATTGGACGAATCGGTAGTGCTCTTCACGAATTTTCTTCTGGTTATCGGGGTGGTAATAATGAATTAAAATTAGAGCCGGTCGACTTCAGCTTGTGCTTTTCTTTTGGAAGTCGCATTTTCGTGATGTTGACGGTATGCATCCATTTTGTCATATCACGGCGATTGAAACAAAGGGAGAGGAGGAATATAGGAAAGGCAGGGAGGTTAACTAGACTGTACACGTCCAGTTTTCTACCAGTTATATAAGCGTCGCCTGTTGTGAAACCAATGGTGGCGCGCTGCTCAATATGCATTCGCAGTTCGTTTGCTTGTCGGTTGCTCGTTTCTTTTTGTACTTGTTTGTTTGTATGGCTGTACATAAACATCACAATATTTTTCTCAGCAGCGGAGCTTCTACTCCCGTTACCGCGAGCACTGCAACATATATCTTTAGTTCCTTCTTTTTTTTTTCTTTGTGACAACGCTTACATAACTCGTTGTTATTATAAAAAAACAGACATCTGCGGGCCGCCCCTGGTGGAGGACTTAAGCTGGAGCACCGTCTCCATGACAACCCGTGCCGAGGAATAATAAACGCGTCGGTCGTCGCGCGGTAAGCCTGTTAACTCCGCTATCGATCACGACAGCGCTGATATATATTTATTTATTATTTTAATTCCCTCTCTCTTCGCAATCGAGGTGCTACAGGCGACTGCCCAGGATTCTAGACTCCCTAACTTGTTTGTTTGGGATTAGTTTCCGGAGAACTTCCGCTTAGCGCATAGAGGAGCAGCGTTTGTGGCAAAAGCGCTTTTAAGCCCGCTCTGAGTAGTTTATAATTCCTGGGATATATAACGCGCGCGCTGGGCACGGAGAAAAGCTTTTAGACGAGCGGTTCACGCTCACCCTTTCATCATGAGGGCGTCCGCACGTCGCTTTGCTTTCCTGGTGGCACTTGTCAACAACGAAACGAAGTGTGTTGATAGGATGTGCGTTACGTAGTCGCAGTCCCGGAAGTGACCCTGACACTCAGTTATGTGTCCTTTTTATAAAGTGCTGCCCTTTAATTTTTACCGTGCATGTACATCAACTGTTCTTTTTTTAGAAAGAGAGAGACAGAGAAAGAGATATGTATAGGGGTGGTTGAAAGTTTCCTGGCCACCATTTCATGTATTTCTATGACAGCGCGGCCTGGGAACGTTTAGCGAACCCTATACATTCTAGCAGATTTTGTACAATTTATTCTATGAAGATACTTGGAAGCGCAAAACACAAAAAATACACAAGAAGAACTACACAAGACGAGCGCTCTCTTCTTGTGCATTTTGTGTGTTTTGCCTTCCAAGTACCTTAATGGATCAGTACAAACTCGCCCAACCTTCTGTTCTTCTAAACATGTTATTCTATTGAACGGATCTTTTTCTACAAAAATAAGATCGTAAGTACCTCTGCAAATATTGAAGTGTCTCTTAGACTGCTGACTTCCCTTATACAAAGCTCAAGGAGTTCGTGTTGGAAGGTTTATCCATTGGAGGTATTGAGAAAAGAAAAAGACCAGGAGGGAAATGTGAGGAAGCAAGCCTCGGCGAGTCACATTTCTCCGACGCCGCCACACATTTCTTGGACTACTATCTGGGCGTTGATTCTTTGGAAGCAGGCCTTTGAAGGGATTGTTTCGTTCGCGGTAGCCCTTAGCTTGTCTAGGTGTAGTTGGCCCATTGCTTAGTCACCATCCGCTCTCGCCAACCCCTCTTACTACAAATTACCCCATGCTTATCACATGGTCTGCAACTATTTCCCACGAGCCCTTCCTCAGTGCTTTCTCTTCAATGGATAGTCTTCAGAATCGTCATGTTTTCCTCCCTTCTTGTTTTTTTTTATTATTATTACTCCTCCATGATCGAAGGGCGCGGTCGTAGGGCACATCAGGCTTTCTATCCGGAGCGCGGCGCTGCGATCGCAGTGGGGTACTTCGCTTGTGACTGCGGTGCGTCGGTGGGATTGTCCAGGAGGTCGCAGCGGGCGAACGTACGGGCGAGTGCTTTCCCCTAATGAAATGCATTCGTTTTCGGACCGCACGAGACGCGTCCCCCTTCCGGCCATACATCCCGCCGGGTGGTCTTCTCGTTGCCAGCGTGCGCCATTCACTCACTCACACAGGCTGCTCGTTCTCAGCAGACTCCCCGCTGCCACTTGGCAGAGCTCGCGGGTGCGTGGCAGTTCGTGTTCCTGAGACCTTCTCGGTCACGTCCGGCCTGACCTAAAGAACAAGAGACAGACATATAATAAGGATACATGGAAGTGATGTTGAACCGCAGCGCGATCGCCGAGACGAAGATGATTAGCAGGACACAAGGCGTTGACTTGCAACAGGGTTATTTTCTTCAGAAGCGCGCAACTACACGCGACACAGGAGAAGAGAACAGCACGGAAACAACAAAAAGGAAGAAAGAAAAAAACAAACACGATAAATCAGCAAGAAATCAAGCCTAGCGCCTAACTGTTATCGACACGTGCTCTGTTGCGATAATTCAACTCTTTTTTGGTGAGTGCTATCGATGCCGCGTTCAGTCACGGTGTACAGAATTGTGTACGCGAATTTCGGAGGCGCGTTACACGCCGCGTGTTTCTTCAAATGGCCTGAAACTCGGTGTGCACATTCGTGCAGGCTTCCTGAGTGGACAATTGGCGGTCATTTAACTTCATTGTGCTGCGTATTGCTGCAGAGGATCACTTTGCTGGATACGCTACCATGTTAGACGATCGTTCGACGTGCCGCGTTCCAGGACCAACGTAAAGAGTATTTTTTTCTCTCCACTAGAAATGAATACAACCAAAAACAAACTGTGCATGCATTTCGTGCCTAATAGTTGATTCTTTTTATGCAAGTATTGAAGCTTACTGATGGCAGAATAATTAGATATTTAACTAAACGCTAATTGACAATAATTACGGAAACACACAAAACCACACATTCCTTCATTTTCTTTTTCTGAATGTAATACTGAGTGTCTTCGAATTATGCCATGCGAATTTGACGCATTTGCAGACAGTGCATCATAATTCGTGATTGAAGGTGATATATGCGCGTTTCTGAAGAAAATAAACTAGTTGTAAGCCAGCGCCTTGTGTTTCCTTCTTCTTACCGCCCTCGTCTCGGCAGTTGCGCTGTGGTTCACCATGCAACACCAACTCGCCCGAATTTTCACGATGCATGAAAGACAGCGAAACGTTGGCAAGGACTGAGCCCACTAAGTAGGCTACCCTGCACGGGGAAAGAGGAAAGGAGCGAAGAAAACTGAGAGAAGAGAAACTTTATTGATGATGTCGCCGTGCTAGTAACAAAATGACCATGTTGCGCAAGTTGGTACTTAGATTGGTTAGGAATGCTTGATTGTGGCGCGAAATACATTTCGCGAAAAAGGGGACAGAAAAAATAAAAAAGTGAAGCGCTGACACTTCACTTTCTGCTGTTTTCTATCCCCCTTTTCACGAAATGTATTATGCGCCACAGTCAAGCATTTCTAACCAGTTCTAGTAACGGCTTTCTACTCCATGTCACAAACGGTCGCCACTGAAAGAGATTGTCATACGTTCATTTATTCAGTCTTGAGCCTATGTAGAGTCCATCTTTCCATCACCGCCTTTGTTTCCTTTTTCAGCGTTTCGTCTTTGTTTTTTATACGATGAATTGCGTCTTAGTGCTGTGTACGCAATGCGTTTACGGAATAAGGCTGTTCCCGCGACACAGTCATGCCCCGTTCGCTTCTCTTTCGGTGTTATTTCTTTTTTCGCTTAAGTGCCGCTTACGTCTTCGGCGGCGTCAATGCATCCTGTTCCATCGACTCATCTCGCGGTCCCCCTCACAACAAAGCGAGTGTCCCCGTAGAGCACAGGCACGCACCTCGCGCCTGCATCTCGTCTTTGATTACTTTGCTCTCTCGTTAACGAAATGAGCTCTTCGCAACTTCCTATACGTGCGCATCGCGAACTCTTTCTTTGCCGGCGCGGTGCCGTAAATGATTATTGCGCCGTTCATTCGCGCAGCTTTCTTATACACGTATATTGCTTCTCCGCAATCAGCGCCGCAACGCCAAATGCAGGCGGCGGAAATTTCTCCCGGGACAACAACAAGCGTTCGCATTTCTCCTCACACCAGGGCTCTCTTGATTCTTCTAAGTGCTTCCTTTTTTAGTTTGTCTCTGTTATCGTTGTTGCCGAGGTGCCACTTCTTACTCCCGCACCCTTTCTACGCGAGTGTATACTTTCCTGCGTGTTTAGAACGCTTTTTTTTTTTTCGAAAATTTCGCCATGCTTTTTTTTTCCCTTTATACTATATATATCTCGAAGTTCTCGCAATGCCCAAGTGGCATCAGACGTTTCTCTTTCATTCTGCGTTGTGTGCTTACAGTGCTCCTCTATTTCTTGCTCTGTTTCTCTCTCTCTCTCTCCCTCACTCTCTCTCTCTCTTTCTCGACTCTCTCTCATATTTGTTGTTTAGTCTTCATAGCGACGACAGAAGCGACGACTACCGGGTGCTGCTCCGAGCGAGTGTAAGCGTCGTGAGTACGCTACGTGCAACGACGGCCCCGCAGTCTTGCGCAAATGCTTCCACCCCTCCTTGCCCCGTCCTGAAAAGAGAAGAGACGTCGAACGAGCGGCAGTTTCCATGAATTGAAAATACTGTTTCTCTTTTCTTTTTGTCATTCTCGATCGTACATTCGAGCTCGCAAGCATTCCTGTTTCATGCATTGCAAAAACAATAATAATAAAAGATGCAACCGGTAGTGTGCGGCCCAGGCACATTCAGCACTTGCGTGCTCCTGTGCTGGCATGGCGACGGGCTCTGCGATGAGCCGTTTTGTTCGCACTTTCGTTTCAATTTCGCGTGCTGTGGAGCGCGTTAGCAGTACGCCCAAATTTCTGTTACGAGCCTATGCAGGACCTTCTTTTCGGCGCGTAGTGGGAATACACTTCGTAAATTTTTTCTGTGCGAAACCTTCTTTAAACAAGCCGAGGTGGTGTGTCTTTACTTGGAAATCTGAATCTTTATTCGCAAAAAACGAGAACAAAAAAGACAATCTTTGCTCAACATTCTGTTCAATAACGAATGCTAAATAAACGCGATGTCGGGTACGTTATTTAGCGAAGGCGTGCGGTCGATGGGCAACAGCATAGCGTTTTCAGTTACTCGCGTGTAAATGTAATAGCTCTTTGGCTTGCAATGAAGGAAAACGGGAGAGAGGAACAACAGGGATGTTAACCAGTTTGGCATAACCGGCATGCTACCCTGCACAGGGGGAGGGATGGGGGAGATTGAAAGAAGAGTAAAGAAAGAGAGAAAGAGAGGGGAACACACACGCACACACATAACTTCACAGCGCCGAGCGGCAGTCTTGTGCGGTATGCGGCATCATTAAAAAGTCTACAGCCGCAATGAAAAATGTAAAATGGTAAGGGAGGTGCAAGAGCACTGGCAGAAACTCGACTGCGTTCTAGTGGTAACACAACTGCTTCCTTACAACTTAACTTTAGAAATTTATCTACTGATGGCCCTTCCCTCGTGAAATCACGGCTGGAGGCACGCAAGCTTGTTATCTAAGTGTCGGCTACCGTCCCTCGGCTCTTGGCGTCCACTTATCAGTCAGTGGACAAATGTGGGCGCTACCGGCTGAGCTGTACCAAATCACACTGATGCTTTATAACTGTTTGCAGGATGCTAAATATTGGGCAGAAATTTGTTATTCATTATTCTTTTGCGGTTTTCAATTCTCCATGTAGGCACTGCAGCCACTTTTTTAAATGTATTTTTCTGTATCTCTCGTTAATATTAATTTCCTGCTTGATTTTTTCGCATAGTTCCGTAGCAGTCTTCGGGCTCAATTTGCCAACTATAGTACGAAGCCAGGCGCATGACGGGTAACTTTGATGGCGCATCGCGCGCAGTCGCCATTTCAAGGTATGCCTGCAGCCGGGGTAGTCGCACACTGAACTCTGTACACGGACACTCGTGTAGTCCAGATTAACGAACCAGCCTCGATTGCAGTTTGCGCAACAAGTCGAGCGAAGACTCAAGAGCTTGACGACGAAGCCAACGCCGCGAAGCCTCGAGGCGTTGCCTGAATGGGTCTCTCTCGGCGGTATAGTTGTAGGAGTCTGTCGAATGCTGCCAGCCTGAGGACACTAGCCGAAGCTTTATTGAAACCAATTCTCCCTTGACCCACGCGCGTGACCCTCGTCCCCACAGGCTCATTCCAGGCCGAGCTCAAAGGCAAGCAAGCCCATTGCCCTCCAGGCGTCCATTATTCGCGTCTCGTTTGTCGCCCGACATAGACGATTGCCCCGCTGCGGTATGCGCACGGTATACGACCCAGTGTTTTCGCAATCCTGTGGCACTGCACAAGCAGAGAAGTCACAACTTCTTTTTTTTTTTAGGAGTCCGAAAAAGTCGCTGCATTTTTCTGCCGCCGTAAGAAATGGTAGCCGCGAGAGAGAATTCGATGCGACGTTTCCTATGGATGACATTCGTAGTGTGATCAGTATTTTATTGAGTGATTCAGAGGCGTTGCATTATTATAAAAGTGGATAGCCAATCTTGCCCAACACGGGGTGGTATAACTTAGACCTGCGCGTTCGTGTACGTTTCTATGTCCTGGACTTTTCACTCCTCCCTAGAATGTCCGAACTGACATCAAGTTTTTTTCCCTTCAATATTAACGTGATTTCTAGTGTATATTTTGTCTTCATTATAGTTTTGTTATATCGTCTGTCTTACTTACATCACCAAAGGTTTTTTTTTTTCGCGACTTTAGCTTTTTTTAAACATGCTGACTGGAAAGCATTCCTGTCACAGGACCAATGGTGCACGCTAGTAAGTCACCAAGACCAGCTATATTAAGTCAAGTGTTACGCTTGTATCTTTGTTGGAACGTGTGTCACCGTCTATCTTACCACGGTTCTTCGAGGAACCCTCTTACTGAACTAAAATCGCCTCACTGTTAAGGTAAGCGGGGATATTAAATGCCTTTCAGTCGGGGCAGCTCAAACAAAAGGGATACCTACGCAAGCATGGTAAGTCAAACAAGCGTGCCCTGTCTTCAGTAAGTCAATCAACTTGGATCCCGTATATTAGAACAGCGTGGCTAAATAAGGAAGGGACCCGGATATGCGAGTGTAGGCCTACGGAGGGCGCAGCCATCAGTGTGTGCCCGGTGCGGATAAATACCTCCCGGGCTTGGCGTCCCTGCTGTCCTTAATGCAAACATCTCGCCCTTCGGAGACCTCGCGTAGCTCGACGGATGTGGCCTTCCTTTCTTTCCTTCGTGGCTACTTCTCTTTTAGCCCCGTCGAAATGCACTCCCCTGTGGCGTCGTTATGGGTCTAAAGAGACGGGAGTGATTGGATGCGCGGGTGCACGTCAGAGAGCTCGGTAATGCGAATGGTGCTTTCGATCGGAATAACTTAAGCGTGAAAGGCGGCTACCCAGGCCCATTGGCGGGGCAGATCTTGTTATATTCGTTGCATACCCCCCCCCCCCCCCCCCCCCCCCCAAGCATTTCCTTTTCTTTTAAGCTCCGCGTTTTTGTGTATTCTTGAAGATCTCCTTTGTTTGTGTTCACGGCTTTGTGCTCGCGGGGATGCGACCACTTGAGCGTGGGAGTCTGTTTTATGTATTTTGTCAAGCGGCGTGGTGCATTATGGTCTATACCGTACATTTCGTTCATTTCCATGCATCCATCCGTTGTCCTTTCTATGGTCAGAGCGGGGCTCCTCAGTGAATTCTGTTCCGCACTGCAGCTTCACTGAAGGGACAAAAAAATTGGGGGACCCTTAAGCTTCGCCTTTAAGAGTTGAACGCAATAGCGAAATCCGGCCCCTAGTGCGCACTTCAACCACTTAGTGCATACTTATTAATGTGTATTGCTACACACACACGCACACAGACACACGCGCGCGCGCGCGCGAATGGTACAGCTTTTTGATCTAAAGCAAGAGTCACATGGCCTCCAAGATACACGCCGCGCGCTCGCCATCTCGGAGGCCAAGAAGAGTCTCACAATGCCTCACAGATGGCAGCACATTATCTAGCGTTTGCTGTTTGCTTGTTGATATGTTTTCTGCTAGATGGACATAGTTGTCCATTTTTAGAGCTGTTTGAAAGTTCGTGTGTGTTTTTAGCGGCGATGGCTGCACTATCCCGGCCTTTTTCGTCATAGTTTGATGGCCTCCCAAATGCGCCTACAAATCGCCGAATGGGCTCGTTTTCGTCGTGACACCTGTCAAACAAAATGCGTTAAGGAGACTCCTTCCACTACATGGCATTTATGTAGTGTTTTTTTCCGAATCAGCTGCAAGTAACATCGTGGTTTTGTGGTAAGACACCTGCTTGCCACGCGAACGGCCCGGGTTCGATCCTCAATGGGACCGAAATTTTTATTCTATTTGCTTCTTTCTCGATTTTTCGCTCACGGTCGATTTTTCGCTCACAACCAACGGTGCCGACGCCGACGGCGGAATTTCTGCGACACGAGCTCTCTAACGCTATCGCGTTAAAACGCAGTCGTCAATTCTGACGTGGCATCGTCTTATAGCCGCACCTTCTGCGCCGTTAGTGGCAAGTTCGTAAGCTTCGTTGGCGACAACCGTAGCCATACGCGTTTCACGCTGCATTTGCCTTAGTTATGTTAGCATTACCTAAACTAAACTTTCATAACCTCTCCGTCCGTATGGATGTTTTCGAATCTTTGTCAATGAAGTTTACTCTTGCAGTGCGGGCAGGGTTTATGCTTTTCAACAAGAGCTCGTGAGCGCAGCCATGTTCTACGCTTTCATGTTCAGAACACGCCTGAACACGTGCTAGGAATACACTAGGAATGTTCATGAATCTGCCTTGCGAACTTTTCTGAAACGCCCGAGATAGTGGGTATGTATAAAATGAAGCAGTGTCTACAACATTTTTTTTTTTAGACAAAGTATTTATGAACGGCTTCCTTAAACTGCAACCTTGTTTCTTTTTCGTCCGGTCTCGTTGCCTTCGTGAAAAAAAAATTTTTTTTTTCTCCTGCAAAAAGCACGCTGCAAACCTAGCCATCCGTAGCCGCCGAGGCAATTGCTCCGTCCGCGTCTCCAGTTTTGCCGTGTTGTTTTTTTCGGCATGCGCCCTCGGTCTCTTCATACTCCGTTTCTTCCTTCGGCAGCGGCTTGACTCGGCTCGGTGCCGGAGCAGTGCGTCTTTTTCGTTCCTCCGCGCGCGGGGGCAAACGCTTCCGAGTTCGTTCGTCCGACTGTAAAAGGCGGGTTCTTTCGCTCGCGAAACAACTGCTTCTTTATACTGTTCGTCTCTCTGAGATTCCATCTTCTTTTGTTCTGTTCTTTCCTTTGACTGTCGCAGGCGCAGTTAAACTTCAGCGTAGCGTAACGCGCGACAGCGTATAAGTAACAGTTCTCCGGAGAGACACGCGGGGCGTTTCTAGACTATACGGGACGGTAACACAAAAACTGAAAGGAGGGGAGGGGGGGGGGGGGCACTGGCGCCACTAGAGTCTTGGGAGACCGTAAAGCATATACCGTACGCATGAACAAAAATAGGAACGAGACGCAAGTGTACGGCGTAGGACACTCAAGCAAAGATGTTCTTTGTTTCTTTATTTCTGTTTTTGACGTTAGCTGTGCTTCATCGAGGAAAGCAACAAAAGGAGACTGGTGCCACGGTGAATTGCCCCAGGGGCCGTTTTACAGAAACGCCGTGGCAACAATCGTGGACGGACGCAGTTTGCAGAAACACGTTCCCATATAGTATGCCGCTTCCATGGCACGGCGAAGTATATTATGTGCTGCATACATTTGTCCGTAGGCGACTCTACTCTGTTTTCTTCCGTGTCGTTCGACCACATTTCGTTGCGTCCCCCCCCCCCTTCCCTTTGCCCTTCCTCCCGATCCGCCATTGTTTTCTTGCGCACTCCAGAATTGCGCACTCCTTCGTCTTTCCACTTCATGCTGCGACTGATTGAGGACGGCCGCTGTTCTGCTTATGTGGTTACTCTAGAGATTTGTGTCGCCATCTCTTCTATATATAGTACTGTTGCATTTGTAAAGACGATAGACATGTGTTTCTTACCAAAGGCGATAAGCACTGTTAATGGATATCCGGTAATTATGCGTATCTTCATGGATATCTACTACAGTTATCCGTTAACGGGAAGCTCCCAGAAGGTCGGAAGCTGTACGCTCTCAATCGGTTCCGGGTAAAGTGTTAGCTTGGAGCCAGGAAACTGGGCGGGAAAGGTGTAGTTTTATGGTTATGTCTAGAGCTTTACGCGGGATATGATAAGCTGTATAGTCAGTGGCTTTTGGCTCAACTATCGGCTCCAGCAAGTCCTCGCGCTATGTCCAGGACTGACGTCACTTCGCGTTTGGCTTATTAAAGTTAAACGCACGCATGCCACGTGACTGGATGTTTCAGCTCTATTTACATTTATTATCCAATCAAATGTTTTTACGTGCGTAGTCACCACTTCACATAGCGTTTTGTCGCGCTCTAAACTGCTTTTCCAAAAGCAACACTTGGTTCACTTATTTTCTGTACTGTTCGACTGTTGTAAATGTTACGAGCTCAACTGAATTCTTGTCACATTACGTGTTTCATGTAACTGGGAACCTTTGTATCGTACTTTATATCTGTCGGAGCTGAAAAAATACGGCAGATCCCACGCACTGTGGGAATCGATGTAATGCGGAGCAGCCGGCAAAGAGCTGCTACATCGCCTTGTTTGTCTTTGAGACAAGTGAAGGCGTTCATGCCATGGCATCGTTTGCCATTCATGCGTGCATGGACAATCCGGTATACACCATGATAATGAAACATATATACTGGAATATACAATGCATTACCTGTCACGCACTAGTGTAATGCCATAAGAATTTTGGTATATATCCAGTTCGGCCGGAAGCGCACCATGACAGTATCATGTAAATCATACCGTACATCACATGCGTGTCATGATTCGTATCTTAGCACCTGTCATTTATGTTCGTCATACAGTCCCGTCGCGCAATACGAATTTTGGTGTATATCAAGCGAGCGAAACGGCCGCGAGTGCACCATGAGCATAGCATGTAAATCATGTCGTACACGACTTGCATGTCATGATTTTCTCGTTACCACCTCTGATTTACGCTCATCATACAGTCTCGTCGCGCGACACCAATTTTGGTGTATATCACGTGAGAGAAACGGCAGCGATTGGACGATGAGCGTGGCATGTAGATCATGTCGTACATGACTTGCATATCATGATTTTCACGTTACCAGCTCTGATTTGCGTTCATCATACAACCTCGTCGCGCAATACCAGTTTTGGTGTATATCAAGCGAGCAATGTGGCCGCGAGGGTACCATGAGCGTGGCACGTAAATCATGTCGTACATGACTTGCATGTCATGATTTTCTCGTTAACACCTCTTATTTACGTTCATCATACAGTCTCGTCGCGCAACACCAATTTTGGTTTATATCACGTGAGAGAAGCGGCAGCGATTGGACGATGAGCGTGGGATGTAAATCATGTCGTACATGACTTGCATGTCATGATTTTCACGTTACCACCTCTGATTTGCGTTCACCATACAGCCTCGTCGCGCAATACCAGTTTTGATGTATATCAAGCGAGCGATGTGGCCGCAAGGGCACCGTGAGCGTGGCATGTAAAGCATGTCGTACATGACTTGCATGTCATGATTTTCCCGCTACCACCTCTGATTTACGTTCATCATACAGTCTCGTCGCACAATACCAATTTTGGCGTACATAAAGCCAGCGCTACAACCGCGAGGGCACCATGAGCGCGGCATGTAAGTCATGTCGTACATGACATGCGTGTCATGATTTTCATGTTTCAATGTGTCAATTATGTTCGTCCTACAGAAATGTCTCATCATACCAGTTGTGGTATGTATCGATTCATTCGAACGGCCACGAGCGCCCTGAGATCACGTTGTGTAAATCATGCTGTACATGGCATGCGTGTCATGATTTGCACTTTAGGACCTGTCACTTATGTTCGTCAAACACTCTTGTTTTGCCATACTAATTTTGGTATATATCAAATTAACCAAACGGCCGCAAAAGCCCCACGACCGTGGCATGTAAATCATGCTGTTCATGACATGCATGTCATGATTGTCATGTTATGACCTGCCAGTTATGCTCGTAATACGGTCATGTTATGGCATACCAATTTTGGTGTACATCCCATTAACAAAACGGCCAGGAGAGCACAAAGTCGTAGGCGGCTAGATAGATACGCTCGAAGTCGCAGAAGTTCGCTAAGAAATGCTTCGCATTTAAAAGCGGTCTTTCTGTCTGCATTTTTTGTACTCTACTAATATAGTCCGGTCGGATCTGATCTAGTACAGTCTATTCTAATCTGCTGCATCTCATTATGGTCTTTGCGCTTTACACATCATTGTAGTAATATGTAAAATGAAACGCGAACAGCGGAGCGCGTGGCCCAAGCATTAGCAAAGGTTTAGTGCGCGCCGTCCAGTCACTGCCAGGCGCGCACATCTGGTTTGGCAGCACTGTGTGATCCCCTTATTGTGCGATTTTTCGCTTCTGTTCTAGCTCTCATATGGTGATAAAGGTGGCCAGCGTGGGCGTGCCTGGCGCTTTTGGCCGTTTCACATTTTTGTTCGTTTATATCTTTTATGTTTTCTTTTCAAATATCAGAATTAGAACAGAAGCAAAAATGCTTCTCTACAGGGGAATCGCGCACTGTTCGCGTTTCATTTGACGCCGATAGTACGCACAAAGTCGGCTTAGAGAAGACAGGAGAGAGAGAAAAGAGCGCTTTCTTCACTCTCCGGAGTCTTTTTTTTTTTTTCATAAGTCCCTTTGGCGCTGTTCACATCACCATAAATTACCGTTTGCCCAGGCTTCCATGCTTAAACTTTAGCTTTATGTTGTTTACTTTATATACAGTGGATTAGCCTGATCCCGTGTTTATCGTCTCGTTTCTTCTTTTTTTTTATGTCTGGCCACGCAAGAATTTTCGTTGGCATAGTTGACGTATCGATAGCTTACGCCGTCGTTCTCTTTCCCTTCCGCAGAATGCCGCGGCGAGCTGTACCTTCAGCCTGCCAAGACAGAGGTGAGCACATTCACCCGGGAGAACTTCTTCGTGACGTGTATGGGTAGCTCCAGCACCGATCAGCAGTCTCTGACATGGAAGGGCCCGGACGGCAACCGCATCACCGACCTCAGCGGACGGTATGCGCACACTCACCTGCGTGCCTGTTGTTCTCATGTTTGTCACGAACCGGTATTCGTCGCAGCAGAGAGATACGAATGCATTCTTTCAACGCATCAAAGCTGTACAGGGCAATGAAACTTTACGGGAGACATTACCACTGGCTGTAGTATCACTTTTACGCTGTCCATGGCGATGTTTGCGGTCAGCGCTAGTCCTGTGTGCATCTTGACCGCGTTTATTTTTGCGCTGCTTTTAACTATGGATACGTACCAACTGGCTCGCGTTCACACGATCTTATACTGTGCCCGAGAGATCTGATCGTGTACGTTTGCTCTCTCATTATGTCCTTGCCCCTTCTCCTCCGCTACCGTGTAGAGTAAAAAACTGTTCTTTTTTTTATTATCTATATGCCTTCCTTTTCTTCCTCTCCACCTCTAACCAGTATCGCTTCACTATTTGTTACTTATACCTTTGGCCAGTGAACCAGCCCTAGTCGTAACAGAGCTGCATTTCAACCTAAACGTTATACAAAAATAAAAGGTGCGGCGTACAATCTGCAGCGAGTCAACCAGAGTAACCAAGGCACACCTACGGAGTCATAACTTAAGCAAAACTGGGTTAAATGGTCAGCTCCAGCACAACACGCAGGCAAAATGAGGAGGCATTCTGTGTGTTCGTATTAACTGTGACGCAAGCTGCACCCAACGCAGTCGCTGTCTTGTTGCGTGTCTCTTACACAGAGGGGGTGTTGAGTTTTTGAGCCAGCCACTTTGTGTGCCAGCGCTTCGTAATAAGCACCCGTCATGGACGCGTAAAAACCCGTATTTCCATCCGACAGTATTCGGCAGATGCAATACTTGCTCCATACGGTCACGAGTGTACATAACCGTATTCGTCTGGCAGCCAGAGACAGCGTATACATGTTCTTGTTTCCGGCAATTCTTCCCAGAATCCACATTGAACCACCTCAACCCGGCAAATCCGGCCTGAATCTTGTCGTGGAAGAGGCCTGGGAGTCTGACAAGGGCACGTACACTTGCTCTGCGCCGGCGCAAGCCGAAGAGATCTCCTTCAACCTTATCGTCTACCGTAAGTTGACCAACGCCATCAAGCTCGTAGCATTATTTTAGAGCTCTTAGGCGCCCTGCCCTTTCCTGGATTGAGCGGCGTCGGCGTCGTCGTAACCGGCAGAGCGAACGAGGACGAAAGAGAGCGAACGCGGAGCGCAGCGGATGATTAAAGACGGCGATAGCAAGGTGAGCGCGAGGAGGAGGGGACGACAGCGGCGAGACGACAGGTTCCGCGGCGCGCCGTCGTGCGGTAGCCGACGACGTCGTCACTAAGGTATGCGACGAGGGCGTCCACCGATACCATATATGGAAATAAAGCGCTGCACGAACGGAGGCCTGTCTGCGGCGGCTGTTGTGGAACGCGCCCACGCGCTGCCTTCCGCGGTCTCCCGGTTAGCGAGGCAGTCGCGCTACGCTCCGTCTGCGGCGGTGAATGTGAAACGGGCTGCGCGAAATTGTCCGCACCAGTCACGTTACTCACGACGTTCTCTTCTTAATGTAAACCGTGTACCTATATACAAAATAGTTTCAGCCAGTTCTTTCTGAACAGTTAGCGACGCAACTGGTGGAAGTGTGTCGTCTGCCGCTGCTAAACACCTAAACAGCTGCGCTCAGAATTCGCGTTAGGCAGTATCGTAATCGTCGGTGATTTTTCTTTTTTCAAAGCGTTAGCTTCTTCATGGCGACCCAGTCCTTCATTTAATAGATGTTGCGTTGATCTCCACCCTTCAACGCTGAGAGATTAAATCTGCTGCTAGTATAACGAATAAGCTTATGCAATCATATCTGCTCTTATTATAAATGTGCTGCTAAACGGCTCTCCTCTCCAAGTCCAAATAAAATTAGACGTACGTCTAAGTTTGAAGAGATAATTCACAAAAAAAATATATTTGAATACCTCTACAAAACCCACAGTTTTGATGTTTCGTTCTTTGTGAAAACAATACAGGAATGGAACCGTCTCTCAGACGGTATCGTCAGTGAAAGTGATAGTGAACTTTTTTTTTCTTCCCTGTGACAACGCCCTCATTATTACTATCGATAAGAATGGTTTATTATCCCGAAGCGTTCTGATGTTTAAAATGTGTGATTGCGATCTTTTCTTTATATATTTTGTATAATTCGATATAATTCGCGTATTAGTTGTTTTTCTTTGAAGTATATGTTGTGTAGGTCGTAGTCTATTGCTAATTGTGTTATGTTGTGACCCATGTCCACCTTCCCCTACGAAATGCCTTATGATGGGCTAGGTGAAACGTAAACAAATAAATAAAAATAAATAAATAAATAAATGACAAATCTACGCTTCCCAGCAGATTATTTAAATCAACGTCTTGTTTCCATTTCTTCCTGAGTAAAGGACCAGTGTTGTAGACAGCTCACTAGGATGCAGGGCTCATCACGGAGATGGTGTAGTCAAGACGGAGCCGATATCGGTTTCAGTGTGATGTAAAGTAGCATGGTTGGGTCATGTTATGGATTCAAGGGGTATTACGTCACTCGCTTCCCGTATGTGTGGGGTACTTGTTCTTCGTCCGAATATGTCCCCCATAGCATGATGAACACCACTTTATGGAATTCTAGGGTACTTCAAAAAATTGTTTCACAATCGTTCGTCATTCATAGTTTCTACAGATTTCTTCTACAGTATACACGAATGTATTGTGCTCTTACCACTTGTTTCTCTCTCTCATTCTACGAACGTGCAGGAGCGATCACATTCGAAGGCACGCCTCAGCTTCAGCAAGGCACCGAGGGCGAAGACTTCACGCTCCAGTGCAGCGCTCAAGCCGAGCAGAAGCCAGTCGTCTCCTGGACCAGGGACTCAATGTCCATCATTAACAGTGCGTGCTTCTAAAGCTACTAGCATCATAGCCATATCTGAAGACTGTACTGCACGAGTGCAAAGTGATAGCGCACCAGTATCTCCAAAGCAGAGTAGTATATACAGCACGTCGAGACTGCAGTTGCGCGGCTTTGATTACCGAAGCTGTAATGATTGCCGAGAACGTTGAGTTTGAAGCTTGATGCGTTTTATTTTATGGTTTATGTTTCTTTTTCTGTTACGTACATGTACAATTATATCTAAAAAAATGTAATTTTGTTTTTTCAAGTAGCTTTTCTTCAGAACATTTTCGGATTATTGAATGTATTTATTAGAGATATGGATAGGGCGTATACAAAGGATGAACTGCATAGTTAACAACTTTTAATCATAAACCGGGGGAAAAAAGGCGGAATAAAAAAGATTGACTAATTGTTCCTATTGCAAGGAAGAACATATCCATTCAGATACATGCTATCGCCTGTGGTTCGCGCGTAGAAAATGCTCGCCAGAACAACGCATTCGCAGACTTCAGTTCTCTGGTGAACCCACTTTACCAACAAACCTCTTTTTTTCTTCATCTAAAAGATTTTATTCGTTAAACACCTCAAACTTAGTTCCTAAGTGCTATTCCCGATTTCATCTTTCTCTTGTTCCAGAAACTATTCCGAAATATTTTGGTGATAATTACTCAGTCTTAGTTCTTCCGGCGTTAATTTCACCGCGTTATCACTTTGCATTAAATTTCATTAAACTTTCTGCCCTAAGGCATATAGAACTTAATTTAGGATAAAAATATTTATTTCTTATCTCAGCGCCGTCGATAGCACCAGGGTTATGCAGGTGACACCGTCGCTTCGTATACACTCTTAACCTCGATATATCGAACGCGGATATAACGAATTATCGGTTATAACGAAGTAAATCAATAATAGTCTTGTCGTATATACAGTGTTACAAATATGCGTTTATAACGAATTTTCAGGTATAATGAACTTATTTTCGTTTTAGATGCGACTTTGTTATAATGAGGTTTGAGTTTATATAGCAGTCCGAGATGGGAAGAACTGACCCTCGCTTTTGCTCTGTCTCCTGCCGCTTTACATCGCAGACAAGAAGTACAAGATGGAAGGCCAGTCTCTACTCATCCACAACCTGTCTCGACACGACGCCGGCAACTACACGTGCAGCGCATACTTGGCCACCCCGCACCTCTCCTCAGTCAAGTCCATGGTGGTGACTCTGCAAGTAAACTGTAAGTCCGCATTTACCACGGTACTGCCTCTGCCCACGTAGAGGTCCAGATTCAGTAAATTTCTAAATTCGTAAACCTCTGTGCAGTAGGGACAAGCATTTACCCTATATACCATTCGGAGTGGTCATTTGAGTAATGCTGTCGTATCCCTGTGACTCAAGAAACGTATATAACGGGTTTTACAGACACCAACAGCCAGCAATTTTTCTGAGGGGTAAATGCCGGATGACCTCTCTGCAACAATATTTTTTTTTTCTTTTCTTGAAAAATAGTTTTAAGTAGAGCTTAATTCGCTTACTTTAAGTCTGAAGCTTCATCACTCCTGATGGAGGTATATTCCTTACTTAAGTCCTTCTTTTTTTCTGCCTAATGTTGGAACAAATATATTACCGGCGCTAATCTAATGTTCCGTCTTTTATTGTCTTACCGCGCGCATGTAGACTTAGCGGCTGCCGTACGAGTTAAAGATGCTAAAATCGCCTTCTGTACTTTAACACATATAAAAGATATTGCGAAGAAACAGAGACAGAGGAAGGTAGTACACAGGACGTGCGCAAATTTCCAACTTTCTTCAGGAACGCCAAAGTGACCTTTCACTTCTTGGGCTTGTACCTTTCTCTTGTGTTTTTTTTTTTTTTCGCTGTACCCTGCTATATCTTCAAAATGCACCAACTGGCCCAAACGAGAGGGGAATTTTTTCGAGGAGCTCTTTCCTTTGTTACAGACAAACGAATGAATCTAACAGACAATTAGGCCAAGGAAAACATAAGGGACATTAATTGCTGTTTAACTGTAGCGTAGTAATAATGACGTAAATTGAAATGAATTAAAGTGGACGAAACCCCTTTCCGTCGGTGGGATGTAACCTTCGAAATTTGAAGGTCGTTGGTTCGGATCCCACCGACGGAAAAGGTGCTTTTTGTCCCCTTTAATTCAGCTGTACTGTAATATTTATGACATAAATTCCTTGACTTGTCTGTTGCATTCATTTTATTCTGCCTTCTGTATGTCATTCAAGTGAAAAAAGCAAGTTCCCAGGCTTTTAACTATATATATGTTCATTGCGCAACTTCTCTGCCACGAGCGTCGCTTGAATGTGTCTGCACGTGTGCGCGCGTGACGCGCTGTGCAGACCCAGCGGAGTGGAAGCAGCCCATCCAGGATGCTGCCTACTCCAGCGTCGGAGCCATGGCCGTGCTGCACTGCGAGGCCGGAGGTGTGCCCGAGCCCAGCGTCAACTGGTTCCGCGACGACCAGCTCCTTGAGCCCGATGAGCGACGACAGATCGTCGGCGACACAGGGCGCAAGCACGCTCAAGGCGAGTGGCTCTGCGTCACGCGGATGGGGCTTCGCAACACTGTTACCATGTCAACCATTTTATCGGCATCGCCGGTATAGCAGTGTTTATGGGAGAATCGTGGCGCGAGGTTACATGCAATATGAATTGATACGGTATCGAGAAAAGATTACTTGACTGGCTGATTTATTGAACCGTTGGATTGCGCTGACTCCGTTGCTAACCTTTTACCCTGCATGCCTCAGCCTTGTATGCTCCATTTCGACGAGGCCGAAACGCAAGAACACGCTTGTACTGAGCTTTAGGCGTGCGTTAAGAAATCCGGGGCGGCTAGAATTAATGCGGAGTCTCCCACTGTTGTGTGCATCATAATGATATCGGCGTTCTTGCGCATTACAGTCCAGAATTTAAATTTTAGTCATTCGCCTTTGAGTCATGTCCGTTACAGCTTGCGGCACTTCGCATGTTGACATAAAACTATAGCTACAGTGTGTAAACTTAAGTCGTGCTACAAGCATTCGTAGCCCCCGAGACTACTTCCGCTGAGTAATCGTCCTTTCTACTTTTATGAAAATTTTCGTTCAGAAAATTTTGCTCAGGGACGTCCGTGTAGATACTTGTTATGCTTTACGTAGACACAGGCAGGGATTTTTAGGTGAGTCTGCATGTTTTCTTAACAAGATGAAACTTTTGCTGGAGACCAAAAAAAAAAAAAGAACGCATCATTATTGCTTCAAGGTCCGCGGCATTGCTATAGCTCTTGGTGACTGCTTGTGTCTGATACAGATCAAGGTGACTGATGTGGCTGACTTCGGCGAGTACATGTGCCGAGCTCGCAACGACCTGAACGTACTGGAGCACGTCATCACCCTTAAGGAAGGAGGTTTGTCACGTTTACTTTCTCTTCTCGTATAGCTTAGGACCACTGCTAATAGTTAAAACGGTTAGGAAGGAAAATATTAAATAACCAATTTTTCTAGCATTTAATATGACCGCGATTATAACGTTTTGAACCACATCAGTGTGGAGTCTTTAGCTTACTTTCCCAATTTGTGATTCGAAAAGCATATGGGAGACAAGATTTTTTCCCAGACAATCTTAGATACAAGAGGGACAGGCAGGGGGGTTATCCGGAATTACGCCTGCATGGTTTGATACCCTACATCTACTCAATCTGCTCTATGGGTTAAAGAAATGTTCTAGGAACTTGAGGACAAGTCACGCAATGAGTCCCGTGACAACCTCAATGTTTTAGCGCGTGTTCGCTCTAGCTATGCTGCAGCCGTGGCATGGTACCTATCTCCAGTGGTGGCGTTTCACATATCGTCCGATCCAACGCGACGTTATCCTAATGACGGTTGCGTCCGCGTCGCTGCACGCAGTCCGCTGGCGCCTACTTTGGCCATACCGCTCCCGAAGGATTTTCTAGTATATTAAGAGAAAAATCTTTTCGTTGTCAAACTAAGTCTTGATGTTTCTGCTAATTGGGTGGCTGATCTCCAAGTTACGCTGTCCAAGCCTTAAGCTGTAAGTTCTAGTGCAGTCTTTTCCCGCTCGTGCATTTTGTTTGCCGGATATAATGCGCGGAGTAGTATCGAAATAAGAGATAGAAGAGGCAGGGGAGATCGGCTGGTGCAGCTCTAACACTGGCTTGCGTCTAACCGGCCCGGCGGAACGTAGCCCCGGAGGTACGAAGACAACTAGATGGCGAACTTGACAATGTTATGATCGGCCTGCCTGGCTTGGCGCCGCTTTGACGCATGAGACGTTGCGGCTAAGACTACCCTGATTTCTTCCGGGTCAGCGGTTCCAGAGATGCCCCAAGAGCGGCGACAACACGAAGGTCGTTCGTCTAATATTCTCAGGTTGTCTGCGCCCCTCGTAAAACCCTTTGGGCACGCCTGACCGACTGACAGTTTAGGAAGAGTTGTTGGCCGTCGAGGCGGCTTGCTTTGTCGTCAAGGTGCCCCGGACAAAGGACCCAGCGTCTGGGAACCGTCTGCGGATGCATTTCCCACGTTCCCCGTGGCGCCTTGTTGCCGCTGTTTCCACAACACGTGGCCTGCCTGGCGCCGCATACCCATCATTGCAACAGACTACGAAATTGACTTCCACGTAAGACTCAACGTCTTCGTGCTGTGCCGTGTGTGCGCGGTGGGCAGTGTTTTTCCCTCGCCATGGGACGAACTGGATGTGCCTCTTTCTCCTTTCGTGGGTTGGGAAGGAGGCGGCGTTTCACCTTCCCCTTTTGGGGGCGGAGGTGAAGATGGAAATTTTCATTGGACTGTCTTGGCCTCCATTGTTTTTTCCTACAGGGAACCCTGGGAAGGCCAGGACATAAAATGCGAGCGCCGATGCGCTCCCGTCAAGCTCTCACAAGTTCTCAAGCTCTCACAAGCTTCGAGAGGCTCCCAGAAGCTCGAGAGCTTCCATGATGCTAACCCCATCATGTAGCAACACGCTACCTGTAAATAAACGTTACTGTTAACAGCTCCGGGATCCTCTCCTCGACATCTCCCCGGGACTCTGGCAGGCTCCGGTCATCTGGGCAGAACCCCGATTACATCAACAATTACAACGGGTTGTGTCGTACAGGTTCGACTAATCTAAGGTGAACACTTCATTAGTATTCAAACCGTTAAAACTTGAACGTTTATTCTACTTCACGACGGAGATCTCCGTTAGGTGACGTCGAATCATGGTGTCGATAAACAAAATAATTTTCCGAATTATGTATTAAACGTCAGCTTGTATGTGGTCTTCACCATAGATGTGGACGACCCTGTACATATTGACAACAGGTATGTTGTCCATTGACAAAACGAAAAAAAAAAAAAACATGTCTTGGGTGCCTTGGCACGTCAGGTTGAAACTGAAGGTTGCACTTCAACCTTACCAACAAACTTCCAGTGAACCTCGAGTCAGAGCGCGCGTCCCCTCCACACCCCTGGCTGTGGTGGCTAGGTGGCTCTCCCAAGTGGCTGGGCATGCGGGGCTTTGCGTTATCTTGCGGATAATCTGCTGAAGGCGCAAAGGCCGCGTCAGCGACTGCAGCTAGTACTGTCGGTCCCGCGTGCCGTTTTCATGGTCGCCTTATCTCAAAACTTCGGAGATTTCATGAGATGGGAAGAAACCAGAAGCGTTTTCTAACCTCTTGATGTTCACCACGCCAGCGTGCGCTGCGACAGGTGCTCGCCGTCATTGAGTAGGATCTGTTCACGCTTTCCTATGCGTGTGCAAGATCGGTTTTGTCAGTTTAATTGGTAAATGAGCGCTTACCGCAATATATATGCCGCAGATAAAACTATGAACTTCTTGTAGCTGTCTAATACATGGAAACTGCTGTCAGTGAGTCACGTGCCCTTCAGGCGAAACTACGGCGATTTCGACAGCCAGAAAGTTAAGCTTGTCACCGGGAAATCCGCGCAGCGCTTCTGTCTGTCGCTCTATGTCGTTATTGCTGCGTATCTTTTTTTTTTTTCCTATGACGCGTTTGGGTGGTCGGCCACACTACGACAAGCTCACGTGAAAACGCGGGCTCACCAGCTCG
The DNA here is from genome assembly GCF_013339695.2 of Rhipicephalus sanguineus. NCBI lineage: Eukaryota > Metazoa > Arthropoda > Arachnida > Ixodida > Ixodidae > Rhipicephalus > Rhipicephalus sanguineus. Next base: position 87,033,012 of record NC_051180.1, read on the forward strand.
CTTGTCTCCGTTGCTTGAAATCGCGCTCAGGTTGCACCTACTAACCTTCAATACATATACTTTTATTGCGATAGCAATTATATGGATATTTGAGGTGCATTTTTGCTGCCGCCGTCATGTTCCGCGCAAAATCCAAATCGATAACATCACCCCGCGCATCGTATGTTTATGTGCTAGCGAAAGCTTACAAAAGCCGTAGACTGGCGCGGCTCAAAGATAAATGAAACGTGCCGACAGGCTCCGTCGGTTGAAAGAGCATGATGGGGTGCCGGAGAGGGGGAGGGGGTGAGGAGCTGGGTCGCGTGGGCAGTCGCTGCGAACCTTAATCAAAAGGGCGTGGGGGCGAGCTATCTCGACAGAGATCACTAGACGGCTCCTACCCTTGTACGTGCTGTGCTCTGACCATTTCGCGTTTGAAACGACAGACTGCACGAAAATCGCTTCGCTCACTGGAGCGGCCTCATACCCTTACGCCAACGTTTTGTAGAATTACGCGAGATCGGATCGTGATGGAGTTAGCTTCTAGACTTACTTCGTATAACATTTCAATTGGTTGCTGTCGCATTCGTTGCTCCGCTCTTTCGGCGAAACTGACTTTTTCATTGTCTTTCTACATATCGGCGCCGCACTGTTTCTCACCTCTCCTTGCAGAGGCACCCAAGCCCCCCAGGGTGGCCGTGGTGGACTCCAAGCCGAGCACGCTGGTGCTAAAGATCGAGCACCCGCGCGACGAGCCTCTCCAAGTGGTGGGATTCCGCGTTGAGTACAAGACCGACAAGGACTCCAGTTGGGACAGTGCCGAGCATCAGGAGTACGACACTGGTGAGCATTTCTTTGTTTCACTTAACGTGTATGCGTTCTTTTGCGAAATTATATATCCCTATTCAGGAGGTTGCTCAGTTTAATACTTTGTCATAATGTGTGCGTATACGTCTCGTTAACTACAGGATGGATCGTATGAGAGCTTGCCGCATGAAGGCCATTTGTTGTCTCCCCTGTAGAGCTTTCAAGTTGGACAACAAACTTGAAATGTCAACTTACAGCATGAAATAAACCTATAACCAGCACGTTTGCGAATTATATATTGATCTCGTATGTCCCCGTGTTAGTGTACACCACAATCCCATTGCTTTGCTGGTGAATTTTCTGAGTGGCTTCTGCGGTAACGAGGTTTGCTTCACAAAATCAAATACGCCTGAAACTGATCCTTGCTTCACAAAATTAAATACACCTGAAAATGGTCCCTTTCCTTAAGGTGGGATTTAAAGCTTCATATGTCATTGTGACGCATTCCTTGCTTCAATTCTTGTGTGCCCAGGGAACGGTATGCAGTACGTACTGCGAAACCTGAACCACGACACCAGCTACGCCATTCGCGTTTCGGCGCGCAATGCGGCGGGCTACGGTGACTTCTCCGACGAGATCTACCACCGGACCAAGGACCCGCAGCACTACACTCAGCACAACACGAACGCCGCCGTCGGCGTCGCCCAAATCGCACCCGTCCTCGCCTCGTTGAACTGTTTGCTCTTGCTCAGGCTTTAATGGGCAACTCAGAGAAATTTTGGTTAACATAGAAAAGGGGAGTCAATGTTCACTCCCCAATACCGGAACTTATTTTTGCTGCCTCTGAAGGAACCTTATCTAAGCGGGTGACTGACGTAGAGAGCTATAAGAGAGTGATCGCGACCTTCTGTTTCAACCTCATTGATCATCACGATATTTTGACTGAAGAATCCAAGCGATTTGAGACGCCGAGTCTTCTAATAGGTTTAACTGCAAACGACTTAACATCGTAGATAACGGTGGCGATCAGTGTTACGACTACAAGGTTTTCATTTGTGCATGATATAGCAACGCTGGTATGCTGAGCTGAGGTCTAGGCTCTCGCGGCATCGTGAATTGTGCGCGATGTGGACTTTGGTGCTTGCTGAGTCGAAACAGTGTGTTGGGATCTCTCGCACTGCTGAGTAATCGGGAACACTAATGGCGCTTTCGAGGTGTAGCTTAACGTGGGCACTCACAGCTGCTTCCAAAGTTGCCCGACGAAGCCCTACGCGTGGATCGCGAGGGCACCTTAATAACAACTCAGATTGCCTGCCCTGCTTTTTCTTTTTTTGCTCTCTTCGGGAAAGTGCCATAGGTGCGACTACTTAAGGTGTGTGCCTCAGCTTTGTAGGTCGTTAGAGAATCGAGCTCACTGGATGATTTTATTGCGGTCGCGCACTTAAGCTGACATGCAGCGCTACCTATCAGTCACCCGCTGCGAAAGAGGCAGGGAGGTTGGGTAATGAAGAAAAAACTGCGAATGTCCGTGACATATTTCTTAAAATTTTGAAGTCAAGTTTGCTTTTACTTGTCAGTTTTTATGTTCTTCTTAGATCTTTAGCGTGAGAGATTGACGGCTGCCTGTATAGGACATTGCACCAAGAGTATTATTGAACACTTGTATGAAAGAATTTACTTTTATGATTATTATTGTTTCAGTCATCAGATGAGAGACATTTCTCACGTTACCAAGCGACGCACCAACGCTTCTTCGTTTTGAGAGAGTAGCGCCTAATATTTTGTTTCGCATGCCGAGACCTGTTTCGCATGCCAAGGATAGCAACACTCAAGGAACGTAAGATGGACGACCAAGAAAAACACTGCATTTAGTTTACGTTTTGCTTTTCCACAGTGTTTGTAACCACACTTGTCAGTGCTGCGGAGCGCAGTGGGGCAGTGCATCTTAATTCATTATCTGTTATTACAGTCATCTGCTTGAACGAATTTAACGTGTGTGTATGTACGTGCATATGTGTGTGTGTTTCCGTATGCAACAAAAAGTACTGTTGACCTGTTGACAGTCTTTTTTTTTTTTTGCCTTCTTCACTAAGACAAGCGTGCATGACAGTGTATACGCCATAAAAAAAAACTGATATCTCATCGATGGTCGTCGAGAAACGTGTAACTCGTCTTAAAAGTTCATTGTTCTTTATGGCTTGTAACCATGTAGATGTTCTTCCATAACACAGATCTCTCTGTTGTGTACGTGGTTTTTTCACACAAGTACAGTTGTGCCCAGTGGTGTCTGGCGAATGAGAGCTATGAAACAGCTTCTAGAGTGTCACTGTGTGGAATTTAGGTGTTAGGTGTCGTTCGTGACCTCTTTCAAGGATGTGGAAGAATTGGAATAGTGAATCTCCGCTTTTCACTGGCGTCAAAAGAAATGCGCCCGTGTATTCAGTGTTATTTTTCCCCCCAGAAACCTTCCCCTCATATCAAACGAAACATGCTTTTTGCCTCCTACATGTAAATGTCTTAAAATGACTTTTTCAGAGCTTCGTTGGCGCGTGATGACGGCATTGGGCATAATGACGATATTGGTTACGTGTGACAAGCTCTTGTCCCATGTGTAGCCTTTTGTATCCTGTCTTTTCCTGCTCCAAACAATATCGTCACCTGTAATTGTCTTATTTAATTTGACGCACTGTGCGCCGTTCTCGGGTGTCCTTATACCAAGTATACAAGGGAGAAAAATAAACCTCCATTCTCTTCTAATTTTAGGTTTAGGAGTCGTTAATGTATGGTTATTCTAGGGATGGATTGTCATAATCTCTCTGGGACATTTGCCACTTGTTTGTGCCGACTAAAGAGCGCACTGTTGGATAACGCTGATGTATTGCGGCCACGCACACACATACGACACTGCCGCGCCTCCACATGGGCGCACTAACGGTTGTTGCGAAGCCAGACGCATCAGCACCCCGATTACAGACGCGGTCTGTCGCTTGGCCTAGAGGTTTCTGACGCTGTACTGCTTGCTACGATAAATCTGTTTTTAGTGGCAAGAGCACCGAGCGAGACTACCAGACGTCTGCAGAATTTTGAAGATGTAGAACTGTCCATAAATGCCTGCAAAATTACACACACGTGAAGAAAAATGGGTGCTTTTTTTTTCGAGAGTCAGCGTGCACTGGAACAGCGGAGAGTAAAACTTCACTGCCGCCGCACTGGGTGCGGTTGAGCCACAGCATGCGCGAGCGTTCATTATTGCTCGAACAACGGGCCTCACCGCACGACCCGAACCCACACAATTGCCACAATGCACGTGCGTTGTCTAAGAGCACCGTTCCTATTAATTTTCCGCATTTAAAATTTTTTCAATTTTTACCAAGTCTCCAAAGAGTAAACCAAGCAACGAACGGTGCAGAACGCTAGTACTAGATATATTCTCCTTTGATGAACTTCTGCTCAAGCACTGCTTTAGGGAATCTGTCACGCAGGGGCGCTCGTAGACGACTGGTGCGTGCCCACGAAGCGTGGATTATGTGGTGCCATCCTTACGTTAGTGAGTCGGATCGCCGAACTGCTTGTGATGCAGGACCTCTTCGCGAGACGGTCGGGATTAGAATCCTCCGGTGGCTAGGTATTCCTTAATAGTATACGTTGTTGGGCTAGTTGGTTCATAATCTTCAAAATTGGCTAGCGCGAAAATCGACAAGGACTAAGAAGGAACACTGATGTACAGGGCAGGCGTTCCTTCTTAGGACAGGACAGTGTTCCTTCTTAGTCCTTGTCGATTTTCGCGCTAGCCAATTTTGAAGCTAGGTACTCCGTTGAGCCAGCCTTTCATAGCGAACGTAACGTTTCCTGCAGTTATAGGTGGCTTACTCTTCTGGGTATAGGCGTTGAACAGCATTGCTGTAACCTCCAGCGAGCCTGTCGGCAAATATGTCACTGAAGGCCGATACACGATGTACGGCACTGCTACAAAGAATGTGCGAAGGACAAAAGGTTCTCGTCCTTGCGCATATAATTCCTGCACCACTTGTTTGTTCACGTAGCACGTTACCAACAAGAAAAAGTGTTGGGGTCATTGACCAAGTCGACATTTCGTTGACATACACGTCCCACATTTTCACAATGCAGCAGGTGCTGACTCGTCATCTGCTTAGGTACGCATCACGTGACGTAAGGATCTGTAACCATGCCCTAAGTTTATTTCGGGTAGTAAGCAACTTTTGATTCGGTCGCTGATCATGACTGTTTTTTTTATGATAATCAAACTGTCGGTAAATGTTGGAGCTTTGATGCCCGGCTCAGAAACGTTCCCCGGCATTCGCTCTTCTTCCGCGTTTGGATGTTGACTAAAATACTGGAACCACTATCGCAACGGATAAGGGTAGCTTTTAGTGGATGCGACGTTACGTATCAACAACCTTGCCTATCTCCTTGTTGAATGTGTACTCGCCGGTTCCACTAAAATTGCATGGCGCAAATTGCTTTTAACTCTGATGCCTTTAGAAAGAAAAAATAGGGGGGGGGGGGGGGGGGGTCAGAAAACTCAAAAATAGTAGCAATCCGCCTGTCATTTTCCTGTGCCTCCGAGATCAGAAGACATTTCGCCACTTTTCCGCTGGGGGAGGGCGCATGCGCCGGGGCGTCGTGAACAAGGCGGATGTCACAGCGAAGCGCGATTTGCTAGGAATACATACGAACTAGTCCAGCTTACCACTCCTTTGCTATGAAATTTGTACCGTTAAGTAGGAGGTCGCTAATTGAGGTGTCGTTCCGAATGTAAATCAAAAAGAAGCAGTTAACATAGACTCGTTTTATTACTTGTCCGCTGGGCCGAGCTTTTCTTATGTTCTATGTCACCGGAGGTGCGGGCGTGGGCGCTTTTGCGTGTATACGTTGAGGGAAAAAACGTGTTGGATGTATATGTGATGGATGCCGTGCGTTTCGAGGTTGTTGGATGATGCCTACTTGTTTGCGGGAAGCCGACGCGCCGAGCTGCTTTTCCAGCTGTTGGTCCGACGGTGTGTGACGCGAATTGTGTGCTCTGCGAGAGTGTTGTCTCTCTCATTCGTTTCTACGTGTTTCTTGTGAAAAGGCGGAGGCCGAGTGCTTTCTGGCGCTGTTTTACTAAGCGGCCATGTTTGAATGTGAACGGGGCTTATATAGGGGAAATCATACGGGGACGGCGAAAGCCGAGAACTGATGTCTCTGGTGCAGATATTGAAGAAATAAAAAAAAGGAAAATATATTGTTAGTTGTTCTCGCTGTAAAAGCATGAAGCCGTGCGAAACTGTTTTGTGTGTGTTTCTCATACTTGTATAGTGCTGAAAAAAAGGTTTGTATACTATACATTGCGACTAAAAGAGTATATTATATATACTATATGTTATAACTTGGTGAACATCCCTAAGTATCCCTCGCCAACTGTTCTTACGTTTTAGTGGCCTCCTTTATATCGTGTTCCTATTTTAAGGAACATTGTTTTATAGCTGTTCACTCATTTCCTTAGCTATTTTTCTGCCTGTAGATGTTTCTCCTCTGTTTTACACGTGCATATATCTCTTCAGGTGCCAATTTGACCGTCTGTATACATTCCCTACACGAGCCGTTTGTTGCATGCTTAAGTATCTGCGACTTGTTTCTTATCAACCTCTGCCCTTTGTGACCTTCCCTTTTTTTTCTTCTTTGCATCACAGTATTGTGCCTTCGTTCGAGCTTCTTCAACGAAGTCTTGTAGAAATCCTGGCCACAATTCTTTTTTTTTTTTCGCGGTGCGTAGCTGTTACTTTCGGAATGATGTATACATCTATGTGTTATGTAAATAAACATGTCTCTCAAAGATTGCGTCCCCGTCTGTTTTCGTGTTGACCGCGAAGGCCATTCATTATTAGAGCACTGATGCTTATTTCGTAGCACCTGCGAAATGTTCTTGGCAAGATATTTAAAACCAAGTTCAGCTTTCTCAGCCAGCCACATTTACTTGTCAGTTAGTTGGTATCTACTCGCCGCACATGCTTATCTGTAGAAAAAAAAAACATTTTTTTTAACCCTGACGGTACGAACTGTTCTAGACACGGTAGTTGGTAGAATACCACAAGAATATATAAAAAAAAGGCGGATTTAAGTTATTCCATCTGCTTTAAACTCGTATAAACTGCTACAACTACACTTTTGAACTACATGGTTTGCGTTATCGTATTCTTTTGTATTCTCAGTCAAGATTGCTCATAACCGCTAAGTAGGATTCGTCAACTCACACTTTTTTCCTACGTCTATGACCTCGAACAGACAATTACGCCGATGCGCGTTGGCAAAAAAAAAAAAAAAAAAAGCCAGTTTCGCAGCAAAGCCGAAGCAATGAGCGTGATAGCAATAAGTTGGAAAGTTGTGCTAAGTAATTAGGGCTAGCATCTAACGCCTCCGGCTTCCGACCTGGCATAAGGAAACGCGATCGCAGCAACGAAGCGAAGCCTACCTTCGGGTTGTCTATCACTTCAACGCAAACTGAACGGTGGGAACATAACACTTGCAAAGGTATGAGCCCTGTGCTGATCCCTGTCAAGACAGGGCTCGCGCAACCGCGTCCGGACGCTTGAAGTATGCAGTTCTTGCCAGAGCCACTCAGCCCACCTTCCGGGACAACCCTTGGGTCATTCGCAACGCAGACTGGCGGCGCTTTTGCTCTCTGCTTGAGCCGTGATGGTCGACTGCCCTCGCACGCTTCGTCATTGGACATTATACGGAACCTCACGACGACGGCAGAAATGCGCCTGTGTGTCCACATAATTATTACCGCAGGAAAAAATGTATTATTCCTTCTCATGAGTAATCCAACCAGTGCCGGCGCAGCGGTGAGTCGCTATCTTTCCTTTGTACTGTTATGCCAGGGCTCCCAACCCAAAATTCCTTGCTTCGACAAGGCATTCAAGCTGGTAAAACGTCTGACGCAACCAGCGTCAACACCAGCTGATGCAACGAGGCGGGAGCCTTACGCAATCCCCGGCAACTCCGACGCTGCGTCTGACGCAACCGAAGGAAATCTCTCCCGCAACGTGCGGCAAGCCCTCTCCCCCGCGGATCCGGTTCCAGCCAGCGACCCACGGCGGTTCCTGATTAGAAGCTTCGAACTACTGGCTGATGCAAGGGGTCGGCCAGGGCTATAAAAGAACCAAGCTGCGCGGAGAGAGTCAGCGAACGAAGAAATCCAGGGTCGTCGTCGCACCGCTGTGCGAGCCCCATAAGCTGTCGGCCCCAGCGCCGAATATGTAACGCCTCTGTATATATGTATATAAATTTGCCTTAACTCACCGTCGCCTTGATCGCTCCGTCTATCAGCTCTGCGCAGAAGCAGTCGCAAGCTGAGATACCGGTTACCCAACAGTACCGCGCCTACAATTTTGGAAAATGGCGCTAAAACGTGCTACCAAAGAAGCGATGTACAGATTCTCCGACTGCACTCTTTATAACACCTCACCGCGCGCGTTTGTCGTGTAAGTCGAAGTGTCATGCTTAACTATTAGCCCTCTCACGCTTGCCGTGTCTGACCAACGAAGTTTCTTTAGGTTGGCGTTGGTCTGACTCATAATGACGCGATAGGTTCGTGTGATCGAGACCTCAATCACATGGGGCTAAAAATAAAACTTCTCAGCTGGAGAAAACGGGGTCACACGGCCCCCTGGAATTTTTCAATGTCGCACATCTATAAATGCACGCACACATACACACGCACTAAAATGCATAAAGGTTGGTTAAACACTACACCCCCCCCCCCCCCCAAAGAAAAACAAACCTTCTGACTACGCCCCTATTACCGAGCGACTGCTCGCTGCAATAACGGGGCTAATATGATGTCGTTAGAGGATTATTCGCTAATACGAGAAAAGTCGTCCTTTATTTTCTCTAGAATTGCTTGCGAACAATCCGAATTATTGAAATCGAAAATTGGACGAAATCTCGTCAGGTCGGGACGTAATGGCATGGTAGAAATAAAACGCACTGAACGCCGGCCAAAAATGTTTTGTTAAAAATATAACAACGTTTCGGCTTACACACAGAAGTCTTGTTCACAAAAATACAATAACGTTTGGGCTTGCCGCGTGGAAACTGAAACGTTGTTATATTTATAACAAAACCTTCTTGGCCAGCTTTCAGTGTTATTTTTTTTATTTCTACCAATCCGAATTACTCCGTAGCGTGCTTCCGTGACACAAGCATAACGACGACCAACGAGATAAAATAAAGTTGTAAGGAGCTGCGATCGTTCATAGCGAAAGTCGAAGAACGAACGAATAATCAAATTCAGATAAAACTCGCGAAAACTTTGTTCTGTGGAGCATTGTTCTGGCTCCTTCTGCCTCTCGATAAAAGTTTATGTATTTCAGCGCGCACAGTGGGACCGGCATCGTACCACAAACAACTTCGCAGCGGCGCAAGATAACAGTACTAAGTAAGAAAAAAGAATTCCCAAGTAAAGGCGAGGAAAGAACACTTCCTTTTGTTCTCTTCGAGAGAGCGTACGCTGATGCGCGCGTGGATAAAACGATCCAACTCCGTCGACCTGCTGGCAGGAAGCAGGCACCGCTTTGAATAGACGTCGGCGGAACCAAACCAGAGAAGATGGAACTTTGGAAAATGAACTCTGCTGGGAGTATACAGGCAACGCACAACACCGCTGCGCTGACTGGAAAGCCAGTGCGCGACGTTGAAAACTCGTGTGAGTCAGCTGTCGTAACGGCGAATGCATCGAAAAAGCCGAGTGCACTGAAATTCCAGAAGATCGTTTGTGCGGGGGGGGGGGGGGGGAGCCCGCCTCGCAAATGGCGGCTGAGGGAGCAACGGAACACAGTCTAGCAGCGACTAACAATGGGCTCCGAGAAACCTGACCTCTAACGAAATAGAAGGGGGAGAATTTTTTTCCAACGCTTGCGTTTGTGCTAACCGTAATGCAAGAGCCAGGAAGGCACTCTCAGATTATTTCTTACGTGAGTCACTCGTCAAAAGAACAACAGCATTACGCTTCACAGGGTGGGCTAGATTTGCATATAGTTGTTAGATAAAATCGGGAATATTAAAGCTGCTACCGAGACCTGTACAAAAGGGACGACTCAAGAAAAACACGGACGCCCAAGCTAACAACACACAGCAAACTCAACAAACTAACAGCCCAATAACATTGTTTTCTTCAAACGCATACCTGAATGAAGTGTGTGTAGTGAGAGATTTGCTGCAGCAGACACAAGTATAGCTCGAAGAAGCTCTGTTGGCCAAAGCTCTATGTCAAGGAATAGTGAAGTTGAAAACACTATCCGATATTTGATCTTGCGAAGTGCTAGGTATTGACGTATGTGTTAACGATAGACCGCGCTTCAATTCTGTCGGAAAGCTTATGTAAACCACAGAAAAATTTCGGAAAAAGCTACGTAAGCGCGCGTCGTGACCTTGAGCGCGAGTCGTGGAACGCGATCGCACTCTTCGGGTGTGATTCCTGTGGGTGATAGTGTGGTTACTGCGTAATGTTAGAGGAGACTATGAAGCGCGGCGCCGGCGCGGGGCGGCACCCCGTGGAGAGAAGCGCATCTGATCCAAGCGCTTTGTCAGCTGTTGGCCAATAGCATGCTATCTGCTGTTCGACGTCAAACAGCAGGCGCAAGAAGCTCGGAAGAGAGTGAGCACAGGCTCTGTATGAAAAGAGGGCGCCTGAGAAAATGGAAGCTTCGCGCTCCGCTTGTAAACTTTCCTTGCTTCATGCGTTGCAATATTTGGCTGAGCGATTCACAGCAGTGTCTACTTTTTGTAGGGTGTGCTTTTCCACCAAGCCCGAAGGGTAGTTCATGACCCTTTAATGGGCCCACCAGTTACCATTTTTAAGCAATACAAAGCTACCCAGTTTTATTTCTTCCTTTTTTTCTCAAACAAAATGTGACGTAGTCCTGTTGGCTTTCTACCTCGCATGCAAAGCGATGTCTTCTTTTATACAAGGTTTACTTATAACCGCATCGAAAAGATACAGCCACTCCTAGTTGCGTTTGGTACCTAATACCAGACTAAACGAGCGAAAATAACCTATATTTTAACGCGATAGCGTTAAAGAGCCCGTGCCGCAGAAATGCCGATGTCGGTGGCGTTGGTTGTGAGCGAAAAGTCGGAGGCTGTCCGCGAGCGGAAAATCTCGATGGATGCAAAGAATAAAAATCAGGAGTTCGAGCCGGAATCGAGCACAAGCATTCTCGTGGCAGTCAGATGTTCTATACGACAGAGCCACGCCAGTGCTTGAAAATGCTTCGGAAAAAATCCCCTGTAGAGGCATCATGTAGTGAGAGCAGTGGCGTAGGCAGAAACTTTTGTCGGGGGTGGGGGGGGGGGGGTGCACGCCCTTGATCTGACGTGGAGTCCGGACAGTGGTCGAAGCGAAGTGTGGTCGAGTGTCATTTCGTGCTCTGTAACACATGGCAGAAGAAAATTTCGGGGGGGGGGGGGTGCACGGGCCCGGTGTGCGGCCAGGGCTGGGCAAAGATACTTTGAAATTGTATCGCGATACGATACAAGATACTCAGGCAAGAAGTACTTGCGATACGGATACAAGATACCGCAACGCCGATTGTATCCGATACGATACATTCCAATTGTATCTTAAGATACTTCGATACATTCGGAAATTTGTTATTATATATCTGTATATACGGTAATGTAGCACTAAACGCCGATGTACAAAAATGTTCGCTTGAAAGTTTATTAAATGCGACCATTTTTGTTTCATTTGAATGAAATTTCTATAAGTATCTCAAAAGTATTGTATTTCTTGCTGAACGTATCTTACTTTCCTTCCGAAACAAGTTATTGGGGTTGATTTAGCTGCATATCATGACAGCTCTTTATACACTTCGCTGATAATTGCCGCTTTTGTAATTGGGTGGAGTCAATGCTCTGCTTGCCGACCAGCTAGCGGGATGCCATCTAATCACAAGAACTTCAATAAGAGGCCTCCGCACATTGGTGCAAATACCATTGTTAAGTAAACGTATCACGGTTCTCGCAATACGCGATCACCGGACAGGTGCACATCAGCGAGAAGCTGGTAGCGACATTTTTTGTGACGCATCGTGTTTACGTAGAGGACATAAAACGGCGATTACTTTTATAATCTACTTATCTGCTGGCGTAAACCGTTCGGTAACGACATAATCAGTAAAGCGCGACCTTTTAACAATTTTATGAGAGAACATCTGCAGCCCAGAAAACGTGTCAGAACAAAGTGCAACTATAGAACACGAAGTGCAGTACACTGCCGCTATTCACACTATATTGCCACTTAAGCTCCGATTACCTGGTGGTTAGTAACAGTAAAAATATTTAGAGAAGACTAAAAAAGAAAAAAAATATAACTAAGTAAAATAGAAAAGCGGTGCTGCATTAAACACAGCAAATAAGTATAGGAACACAATACAGGCGGCACCCCCTAATAATAATTGTTGCGTTTAACGCCCCACAGAACCACGATATAATGACAGGAGGCGCAGTGGAAGGCTCCAGAAATTTCGACCACGTGGTGTTGTAAAACTTAAATATAAACACACGGGCATCGAACTGCGGCTGCCGCGACCTACGGCTTAGCAGTCAAGCACCATAACCACTAGACCACAGCGGCGGGTAACCCCTAATAGCTATGAGAATCAGACCACAGAAAATTCAGTGCCTATGTAAAATAGCGTAAACAGACTCGTTGAGACGTTTTCATTAGAAAAACGGAGCATTTTACATAACAATGTTTCTCCAATCCATTTGCTAACATCTTTGAAATGGCTCCTAATAATTTATGTTATTATAATGAAAAGTCAATTTCGCGATTTTACTAAGCAGTAAACTGAATTTTTGTTACCGCATACTCCAAGCACGCGCAGATTATTATATATTTGTTCTCAACGTCACCTTGACATAACAGTAAACTTAAGTAGAATGTAAGTCTGTAAACAATAGCAGAAATGATGCAGACAGCTGAAAGTAAGAATAAAGCAGAGAATTTACCTTGCCAGCACGTTAAAGACATATTGCCGTAAGCAGACCCCAAAAAACAATACAGAGACATAGGTAATGTATGAGATGAAAAATGACAGCTTAGATAGAACTTGTGCTCACAATCCAATTATGATGTTGAAAACTCATTGAATAAAAAAACAAGAGACGTACGCAAAGATAGCTTCTGTTAAGTGAATGCTTGTGTTGTTAAATGCAGCACCGGTACCGGTGGTGCTATAGCTGTTTGAATCTTGTTTGCATATAAGTCAATCTCATTGCATGTAAGTGAAACTTGCATCGACGAGGTCCTTCAAATCGCCGATGTGTGAAAGCCACGAGACGCAAAGCAACCCCTTTTCTTGCATTCTTCAGACTTCGTAACGAAGCACAACGCAAGAGAAACTTCGATAACGACACTACAGTGGTATCAGAATTTGTGCAAAAGACACTGCACGCACTGGAGTACGTAGCACAGGACAGTGGCTAAGAGCCAAGTGCCACAGCACTGACACAACTAAAAAAGAAAAAGAAACCGTGAAACAAAATGTCCTCTGGGCGCGGACGTTCGCGCGTTTGTCTGTCAAGACGACGCGAGCGCCACCACGTGACTCTGCTCTCTCAATAGGAACGCTCAAAGCTCACCGCCTGCCCTCGCTGGAAAAATCTGGCGAAAAGATAAAATAATGTCACTGTCTTTAGTTTTAATCAGGTGGCTTAGTGGGAGCAGTATCGGCTTGAGAATCGGAGTTCAACCAACGTTTATTGTTTCGCACCGTGGTGTTGCGATCGCAGTGTCTTGTATCTTAAGATACACGATACATTTTTTAATGTATCGGAAATACAAATACTGATACACGTCTTGCGAGACGTATCGCGATACAGATACAAGATACCCAAAGGGTATTTGGGCGAACGGCAAGCGAACGAGAAGGCTATACGAACGGGGCCCGAGTACACAGTCACGTTCAACTCTCGAAGATATTTCTGCGCGATTGATGTTCGAACCGCTTGTACGCGTCGCTTATCTATATACTGCACAAATTTGCCGAAAGAAAAAGCGGGAATGTAACATTTGCTACAGCGTAGTAGTTAAGGCATGTTTTCATTGCGCGTGATCGGAACAGCGTTGAAACGGACAAAAAAAAAGAACAAAAAGTAAATTGAGAACTCTTCCTCTGTGCAGCATTCTTTGTAGGGATGTCTGCGGATCCGTTTACGAATTTCTCATTGTTTCACCCCGAGGTCCTCAGTAAAATTATTGAGACGTTATCTTCATTTCCTTTCGATCGGGTCAATATTCCTCATTAGCGTTCTGTCTAATTTGTTCTTTTTCTTTAGGTTTGACTCATTATCTCTCGAACTTGTCCACTTCTTAGCCAAATAACCACAGTAGGAATGCACCGTATATAGAGAACAGAAAGAGAGAGAAAGCTTTGCATTAATAAACATCATGGATGGAAAGCGTATCGCTTATTCGCTACCCTGCATGGAATGGGATGGAGAAGGAGAAATTCGCAAAGGCAATATGGGCAGAAGGATGTGTAACGAATGCACGTCTCGTAACACTGCCCTGGGCGATGAAGATAGTGTGTCTTTACACGTGCACTCTTTCTTGATGGCTTCAAAGTTTAGCGAGGAAACCTGCATGGAGGAAATAAACTACACCAAGAGACCGCACGGAATTCGAAAGCGTACCACAAACCAAATCTAAACGCCTGCACTCTTGTGCGTTCTTTTTCACTTCAAGATATTCCAATACTCTTTAACTGAATTAAAAAAAGAGATTGATTAATATGGCTGAGTGCGTTGTTAGAGGGCAAGACAGATGCTCAGGGCCCAAGCCTTGGTTTACGGGACGCTGGCTCCACAAGAAATGCGCATTTGTGCTCTCTTAGTGCGTAATGCTTCTAATCTAGCTGGTGAACTGCATAGGTTGAACATTTATTTTGAGGTTATGTTCCCGGACAAAGCAAGAATATAGCTTTCTCGAACATTTCGCGTCCCGCGAACTTTTCCTGTTGGGTGTACATTTTCAGCTCTGCGACAACATACCGCGAACAGCCTATTTCGGGCGCTATGGTGGCATCAGTTGTGCAAAATGCTCCTCTCCACTCTTCGCGCTACTTCTTCGCAATGAGAACGGAACAGGCACGAACTCATTTAAGTGCTTCTAGATCAATTCAGCAACCGGTGCCACCTACACGCTCCGGCGAAACAAGCAGCAGCGCTACTACCATACTGCTGGCGCCAGACTGTGGCGTCAGAATGTCTCACACGCAAACTGGAAGTGTATATTACAAAATTACGATGCAGTATACCACCACTTTAATTTTAAATGCGAATAATTTCTTTAGCGAACCCAAGGCACTTTGAGCGTTCCTATCTACGTATCTATCTCGGTGCTATCTATCCATGTATCTATCTCGGTGCTCTCGTGATCGCCCCCTTACCTTGGTGTAGACCAAAACTGCATGGGATGGTAAGAGAGTTTGGCGAATATGACTGTCCGATCATGACATGAATAACGCGAAAATAATGGTCGCGTACGTCGTCAAACCCTTTCTTCCAGACACGTGTGGCAGATGCCCGTATACCACGGGCCATAGTAAGCGGGTATGCGCCACAGGTGATTGACAGAGTATATCTTCCCAGGAACGGCGAGAACAGATACTGGTATAATTTAAGCGAGAGCGTAAAGAAAAACCGGCATCGGCAGCGTTGACCCGACGAATTCAAAGAATAAAATCACGATCCCAGCAGGAATCGAACCCAAGCATTCTGCGGGCCGTCAGGTATTCCACCACAGAGCCACGCCACGTCTTCAAACTGCTTTTGGAAAAGGACCCTACGCAAGCGTAATGTCGGTGCAGCGTCAATTGTGGTTGCAGTGCTAGCTATCTGATTTTATAGCAAGGCAATCAACATTACATAAGTACTCCTATGATACAGGCGTCATGCCGAGTTAACGTAAATTGTGGTTACTCTGTTGGCTCCGCTTTGGTAGAAGTCTAATAAACATTACATTTGTATTCCTTCGATTCAGCAAGCGATATTCAAGCGTTGCCCTACCCCGGAGAAATACGCTAACGAAAGTTACGTATGAGATTAAGGCGAAAGCCTTTAATGGCTCATACTCGCGGCGTCTGACCGTCCGACCATACGTGCCCTGGAACGGTGCCAGCTGTGACCTCTCCCCCTCACACTCTCTCAGCAATCACGTGATGGCACAGCGGCGCGCGCGGCAACGCTCCTTTGTCAGACGTCTCTTTGCAGCAGTCGAGTTGGTCGGAGGCTTCTCCATGGAATGGCCACAGGCTTTCGCCGAACACACTGGAATTTACAAAGTGTCCTTCAATTTTTCACATCATTGCACCGTAAAGTGCACTTCGTTTCGATAATACTCTCGCTTTTCCTCTAAAGTGAGTGCTTACGTTACGTCAGACCAAAAGGTACCCTTTAAATGCCAGTGTAGTCGACATGCCTGGTAAGGCCACGATGTGCACACAACTTCTATGCTTACAAAAACACGTCGATTCACTTCGTAATGCTTGGCGCAAAACCAAAAAATGCAGCATAGTAAACTACTCACTGATTGCTTCGCATGAAACCGATTCCCACAAGGCGTAGGATCTGCCGAATTTTTTTATTTATACATGTCTGGTCTGGTGCCATCTCCTCTGAGCTATTCTGTCAAGATCCCGAAGACATTAGTCATTTTTTACTCACCTGCCGTTGTTTCATCTCAAAATATTCTTTCCTGTGGGGCGGCTTCTCTGGGCTACAGCAACAGGAACGGCTGCTTAGCCATATGCGAATTTCTTAGTGATGCAAAAAGAATTCCTCGTTAATTTAATCCAAATTACAATTCGGTACTTCGAAATTCCTCTCACTAGTTGATCCTATTCCATAGCTTTTGTCTATTCTATATAAACTGGTAATTCTTCTTTTTTTGTTTATACCCTAGGCCACCAATTTATTCCTTCTCATTAGTCTCGAGTTCAAAAATGTTCCCTTACATTAACCGCCGGTTTCATGGCCAATTCCCCGTAATGGGTATGAGCCAAGAAGAAAAGCTCAAGCAACCAAGCAAGTGTGGGCAAGAGACACCAACCCGAGATTCAAGGGGGCGCCACCGCAGGGCGCGAGACACACGCACCCGCGCAGGCCTCGCGAACAGCTCGCGCTCTGCGGCGATTCCAAAGCCTCGCACCGGAAAAATCTTCGGTTGCGGCGGGCGACATTGGCTTCCTACCCATTCAAAATTTGCAGCTGCACCCGGGGCCCTCCTGAAATCGAGCGCCATGTTCAGGAGGAAGAAGGACACCACTGAAACCCAGAAGGCCAAGGAGGCCAAGGATGCCAAGGACGCCAAGGATGCGTGAGTCGTGACTCTATTTTATGCTTATGGAGGGCGAAGTGAAGGCGCAGTGGCGGTCGTCTGCAAGTTATAGTTGTGCGCAGTAGTTTTAGTTGCGTGTGTTAACTGGGCCAAGCGTACCCGCGGTACGGGACAAGATTCGTTACTAACTATATGGCCTCACGTCAGTTGCATCGCTTCTTGTGCAATGCTCGTGAGTTCCTTCTATATGTAAGCCACTGATTAAATCCTGAGGCTTTACGTGACAAAAGTGCGACGGGATTTTGAGGTACGAAGGGACTCTGGATTAACTTGGTGTACACGTAAGGCTCCCAGTGCACGGGCGTTTTCGCAGTTGGGCCCCTATCGAACTGCAGCGGCTCCGGATGGTAATCGAACCAACGACCTTCTGTTTAGCAACGCAGCGCCATAACCGCCGAGGTCACCACGCCGTGTTCCAGTTGCGTCCTCGTGTTCTTGCGTGACACTGTTATTGCCGCGTTCTTCGTAGCTCTCGTCGCGTAGAGACAGTCATGCCATTGTTGAAATACAAAGCTAAAGGCTATACTCGCGGGCAACTTTTCTTGGCAATGAAGAGAAGCCTACAGAGCCGAACTACGCGTGTGCTACCGCTGAAGGATATAGTCCCACAACTGCGTCCTTGTTTTTTTACGTGAGAATAAAAAACAACATTACTTTATTTTCTACGGGACGCTGTTGGAAAAGAGGGTCAGCACACACCAAGGAGATATTTATATTTGTTTTACTTTATGCAGTTTCATTTCGCGTTTTTGCGCGTGTGAGAACGTCGCACCTTTTACGTGCACCTCACAGTCAAAATGGCGTCGTCGTTTTCAGGTGAGCGCTCGTCACCCTCCAGCTTTTCCGACGACTCGCCGAAGGAGCTTGCGACGAATTTCACTAACAAATGGCTGTCTCAGCCTCTGACGGCCGCCCGAATAATATAAACGGCCGTCACAGGAGATACGGAAGGTTCACAAACCAAAACTAAGTTCGAAACGCGCACCGAACCGGACTACTTCGCGGAGCAGTACGTACATGTGCAGTAGCTCCGCCCCCGTAGCTTTTCCTTCATTGTCAAGAGAAGTTGTTCGCGATATAGTAAACCTACGAAATCTTTTCGGTCATGAAGCTGTTTTGCTTTTGTACATCTAAATGTTTTTTTTTTTCGTCTACCTGCTCATTATATACCAGCATGTGCTAAGATAAATCATGATGGCGTCTTGGTGTATCGTATGTAAGCACGCATATGAAATGCAAAAAAAAAAGCGCTATGCCATGGCACAGCATACTTCGAGTCGCTTTTACGCCAATGAATCCGATTTAACATGAATGATGACGTAGCATAAGCGAGTAAGAGGCATGCCACAGCTGCTCGCACAACATACACTTACTAGTGGGGAAGTGATTACGTGTCCGAGAATAACCCGGTAGACATGTCATCTGCATACACAATTTTGTATTATAAAACATGGGCGCATGGACTCGAATTCATCGCGCTGTTTTGTTATTGCGTATGTATGCGATCGCGCCCGTGACCGTCTGAAATACTTTCAGGCGTGAAAAGAAGAAGCTGGCCTTGTTCCTCACCCCGAATCCTCCGACTCCGCCCCTCAAGAAGCGAGCCGGGAGGTAAGCATCACCTGTAATAACACGTATCATGCACAGATACATTGGAATCTAGAACATATCGGCGGTCCCGTATAACGCAAATAATGGTTTCGCTTATTGGTATTCCTTTCTTGTCGTCTATCGTTCACGATCGGTCGATCCCCGTGATAAATACGTAAATCACCGGTCGAACAATAAATAATAATTGTTGGGATTTAACGTCCCAAAACCACGACATTATTATGAGAGAAGCCTTTGGGCAGCGCTTCGGAAATTTCACCCACCTGGGGTTTTTTCACGTGGACCTAAACACAGCGGGCTATAGCATTTCGCTCCCATTGAAATAAAGCCGCTGCAGCCGGGATTCGATCCCGCGACCTTCGGGTCGAAATTTAGGCACCATAACCACTAGATCACCGCGGCGGGTGTGCGGTCGAACAAATGACAAAACGCTAAAGAGAATAGCATTAGATTGTAACAGCTCTGTGCCTCGTAATCACTATGCGATTACGAGGCACGTCGTAAAGGGGTAGTCCACGTTAATTTTTTACTATCGGGGTTCTTTGGGCACCAAAGTCTATAGGTACACGGGTGTCGTTGCATTTTGATTCCACCGAAGTGCTGCCGCCGTGAACGGTAGTCGAACCCGCGTCCTTGAGCGTAGCAGCGCAATACGTTAGCCGGTAAGCTACTACAGCGGGTGAAGCGTCCCACGGAGCTTATGCCAAAAAATTTGCCTTAAGTGGCACGTTGCTGTGCAGAACCAAGGTAATATTGTTTGCCGTCGATTGGAGCTAGTCAAACTACATTTTTATTTCGGTTAATTATTTTATAAGTTATTATCAATTAGTTAGCTTGTTCCTCTTACGAGAAGGTTTCTGTATCTTGTAATCTCGCTCATCTGAACTGCGACGTCTTATCCTGAAAAGTTTTTTTTTTTTTCTGATATATTTACGATGTGTATCCATTTGGCACGGTACAAGCGTGGCGACTCATGTCAAATGAAAGGAGATCGTTGTCTATATAGGTTCTTTACACGTGCCATCAGGAACGCTTTTTTCTTTTTTTTTTGCCATTAAGGCAGTCAAGTATATTTCGCTTTTGGAGCTCTCCGATGGAGACATTGGTGAACTGCGCGATCAAGCTGCGCGCGTAGCCCATCCCTGTATATCGTGTGCGCATCGCCGGTGAACATGTAAATGTGCTAATCGCGCACAATAAAGCAGCTTCGCGGAGATCGCGAAGCAATCGCCCGCTTTGATCTTCGTCGAGGACTTAATTCGCAAGCACCGCTCCCGTTCACGATGCGGGATTTAACGGGTCGTTAATTCGCAAATGCGAGTGCTTCTCCTCGTCGAAGTATATTCTATCACTTCTTTGCTGGGACTCGCGAAGTCGAAGGAAATTTGGAGGGGATTATGTGTATATTGAAGCGGGGGATCGCTTCCTTTCAGCGATTAAGGCAGCGCGTTCTACGGTAATAGCTATTCCGCTCGTGTAAAACGTTTTGATGACTCTTTCCTGTAGAGCAACGGGTATCGTTACAAGAGAGGGTCATGTATAAGATTTTGTAGGTACCAATGGACTCGCAATGTTTATTTACTTGCTCTCGCGAATAAAACGCCGCCGCGTTTTTTTTTTGTTTTTGTTTTTTTTTTCTATCACCGCACGTCATCTCGTATCGCAACATTGCCTTTCTCGTTAGTTGCACCCTTCGCGAAAGCGCAACTTTCTGGATACATCGTTCTCGCTGTTCTTAATTTCACATTTTTTGTCAAAGCTGTCCTTTATGCGCTAGTTGTAACGGCTCTACGAAAACAACACGATAATGACAAACTTCTTTTTCAATTATTCGGTGTAAATATGGAGTAGGTGTACGGTCTGAAGTGCCTTTGGTTTTCGGTCTTGACACCTGAAACTTACTTGAATGTAATAATATTTGGATGCTTTTGTAAGAATCATAATAAAAGAGTAGTGAGAACACCAATATTTGTGGTTATTAAAAATTGGACAAGAAAAGCATAACCACGCGAAAGAGCTGTATGTAATCTTGATTCCGCGGAGTACAATTCTCCTGCACTCCCACCCCTTTCCCGCCTCCGTCCTGTCCTGCTTTAATTTTGTATATCGCTGGGAAGAGCTCGGGGAGTCCATTAACGTGTCATGCGCTAGGTCCTTTCGTTTCTATCGATTCTGTCATGCGATATGCCGAGACATGGGTCATTCAGGACGGAGGGATGGTCTGGTGTGGATAAAACACACATGTGGGTATATGGCGAATCAATGAGCGGTTTCTTTCTTTCTTTCTTTCTTTCTTTCTTTCTTTCTTTCTTTCTTTCTTTCTTTCTTTCTTTCTTTCTTGCGCGACCTCAGACCAGCTCATCGCACTGTCGCATTCACGTATATCATAGTTGCAAGAGCTCAAAGGTACTATTCTCTCGGTGCTGGTGTTTTTTCTAGACTAGCTGTAGAATCCTATATCATACGACACAGGGTCATCCTTTCATGCAAGGTATGTCTTTTGTTGTGCATGTTCAATACTTCAACTGACCGGTCGGTAATACTGTATCACAGCGAAGATGTTGCCACATTCTTGTTCATGTGCTTGTAAACACTGACCATATACGCGATTCTTGCAATACGAACGATATAATAAGGATGGCTTTGTTCTGTGCGTCTCAGTCCGCAGTCTTCATTTGAAGATAACACCGAAAACGCGTACTCTTTCTTTTTTTTTTTTTACACGAAAGTGTTTTATGCCGGGGTCCACCAAGACTTCAGTGACGTATTTCCGTCACGGAAATGACGTCGAAAAAATTTACACGATCAGATAGCAAAGAAAAGTTCCGTCAACGGGCATCGAACCCACGACCGCTCGGTCCGCAACAACAGATGCCGAGCACGCTATCCACTGCGCCACGGTCACAGACTCTGGAGGCTTTACAAACGCGCCTTTTATATCTACCACTCTCCCGGTCGGCGGGGTGGTGTTGCCCTCTGGGACTGGTAAAGTAATTCGTCATTACTGTGGCCTCCGCGATTAGCACCTGCAACGCGTTACACGTCCGTCCCATTCGGCGCGTTTTCAACAGAAATTCAATATTGTCAATGCCTTAACACACCGCGAGATGGCGATCTTAGCCCAAGCGTCGTAAAAGCGTCGGCCTCACTCATAGCATCCAATGATTGCATCACGCTAATCCAAACAAAAATACCTCTGCGACGCGCGCCTGCCTCACGTGGCTGTAACACCGCGTTCCCCGCTCACGCGCTCGCCCCGAGAAAAATCGCGGCCGGGCTATCGGGGCGGCACGACGCGCTTTGCGTTTCCCTCTAGTCCGGCCGCGGTGTTAAAACATGCCGCGGGATGGCGACCAAGTTCTGCGTCCAATATGCGACGCTCTTCTGGCTACCACACCTCGTTCTCTGATTACGCTTTCACCGTTAACTACTACAGCTGCCACAAGGGTTTGTTTAATCATTTAAAATGGACGTTAGTCGTCGGGATGGAGATGTACCACCAATCATCGAAGTGGGTGCATCCATGTTAAACGGTGCTATAATAATAATAACAATAATAATAATAATAATAATAATAATAATAATAATAATAATAATAATAATAATAATAATAATAATATCTGGGGTTTAACGTCCCAAATCCACAATGTGATTATGAGGGACGCCGTAGTGGAGTGCTCCGGAAACTTCGACCACCTGGTGTTCATTAACGTGCACCTAAAGCTAAGTACACAGTAAACGGTGCTATAGCTGCCAGACATCAATATACATTGCGCAAACTCTCTTATATCAATGTACAGTAAACATTCAATTATTTCTGTAAGGGCACACTTTACTTTCGTGTTATTCCGGTTCCTATGACGGAGGGATCAACCATCTTTTTCAGGAAACCTCTGAAACAAGGCAATGCTGTTCTGCCTCGGGCCACTCAGTAAGCGTCACAATCTCCGTAACAGTTGCCGCAGTTATCTCATAACCTAACTAACCATGCCTTTACTTAAACGATCCTTGTATTTAGTGTTTCAACCTTTCGCGCAGCACAGTGCAACCATCTTGCGTTAAGCGCTCACCTGTAATGAAGATATAAAAACGTGCTATAAGAATTATATTTTATCTGTTCATTATGCTAGCGAACTCCGTATTGTTGCGTCTTTAAGATAATATAAGAATACGGGTTTAGTTCACAAAATACTACACACAAGCTTTCCGCTGCCGAACGCCATATTCAACTTCATACGTGTGAATACCAGGCAAGCGAGTAACCTTAAAGGACCCCTGACACCGAATTTGGAAACTCGAGATGCTTGTGTTGTTTGATAGTCCTATATGCGGGGGCACTTGTGACCGATTATGAGTGACGAGCGTTGCCTTTAAGATATTTTTATTTGCTTTTAAGGTAAGCCTGAGTGCTCATCTGAATTTTGAACTCCTATCAACATAACCACTAGTATGACGTAGACGTAGGCCCCTTGTGACGTTGCAGAGGTAAAGCAAGTGTTGTCGACGTCACAGACAAAAAAATCACACCATCTCCCGCTAAAGGGGACCTGAGGCGATGCGAAGCAGCGTTTCGGCATGTAGAGCCCGCGTTTCAGAGGGGGAGTGGAGAGGGGAGGGGAGAGAGGCAAAGAGGAAGTGGAGAAGGGGAGGGGAGAGGGGAAGTGGAGAGGGGGAGGGGGAAATGGAATGGGAGAGAGAGGGAAAGTGTAGAGGGTAAGTGGAGAGGGGAGAGGGAAAGTGGAGAGAGTGAAAGTGGAGAGAGTAAGGGGAGAGGGTGAGGAGGTGTGTTGAGAGGGCCTACGCATGCGCAGTAAGGGTGGTCACGCTGCACACCACCACCACCGCATTGAACTCCGCTATAAGATGCTTCACATCTAATAAATAAGCGCGGTGCACTGTGGTATATTGCGAAGCATGTTTGCTCTTTGCTCCTCCCACCTTCTCCTTCTTCGGTACGTGTCGGCAGGCAGCGTGAGCTCTCCGTGTGTGTGTTCTCCAACTGGCAGTTCAACAAGCGCGTGGCTGACGTCATCCAATACTGAGCGCACGTCATCACGCGTGCCCCGAGGCGCGACCGCCGCGGCGCGGCGCTAGTTTCTTATCCTCCTTCGGCGCGCGTTTTGAACCTACACTAAAAATGACCATAATTAACGCTGCTAGGATTAATTAGACATCACGTTGGAGCATTTGCGGTGTCATTCCGTGATTACAAGACATAGACCTACTTATTACAACATAAATGTCACAAACCAAAAATCGGCTGTCAGGGGCCCTTTAAGTGAAATCTTCTTTCTTGTAACAATGTCTACGGTAAACGATTATTAGAACTTCCGTTGCTGTAACATGTAACACAGTGTCTGTGGAAATAAAAATGAGAACTACCAGACAATAATGCCAAGGAAAGTATAGGAGATGTCATTTGTAATAATTGGGATATAAATGTGAAGAAAGTTAAGTGGACGAAAAGATAATCTGCCGCCGGCAGGGACCGAACCTGCGACCTTCGAATAACGCGTCCGATGCTCTACCACTGAGCTACCGCGGCGGTCATACCCCCGTCCACTTTATAGGGTATATGTGTGCATTTAAACCCAGGAGTGTTAGTCAGCGCCAATCGCAGCCATAGCGACGAGTGTGGAACACTCTTTTTCTGTCTTTTTGGCGTCACGTAGCACGTGATCTTTTTACGAGCTGGCAGCTGACCAATAATCCCTCGCATACTACCTGAAGGCATCAAGTCTGCCAGAACGAGACCCTTGCTATGAATGAAGGAAAGATGGCTTTTAAGGGCTCGTTTTTTGTTTATTAGACACAATATTAATGAGAACTAGCAGACAATAATGCCAAGGAAAGTATAGATGTTATTTGTAATAATTGGGATATAAATGTGAAGAAAGTTAAGTGGACGAAAAGATAACCTGCCGCCGGCAGGGACCGAACCTGCCACCTTCGAATAACGCGTACGATGCTCTACCACTGAGCTACCGCGGCGGTCATACCCCCGTCCACTTTATAGGGTATATGTGTGCATTTAAACTCAGGAGTGTTAGTCAGCGCCGATCGCAGCCATAGCGGCGAGTGTGGAACACTTTTTCTGCCTTTTTGGCGTCACGTAGCACGTGATCTTTTTACGAGCTGGCAGCTGACCAATAATCCCTCGCATGGGTAAGGATGGGTTTGTTCTGTACGTCTCACAGTCCACAGTCTTCATTTGAAGATAACACCAAAAACGCGTAATCTTTTTTTTTTTTTCAGGCAACCTCTGAAACAAGGCAATGCTGTTCTGCCTCGGGCCACTCAGTAAGCGTCACAATCTCCGTAATAGTTGCCGCAGTTATCTCATAACCTAACTACCTAAACCGAAATAAAAGTAACACGCAACTTTGACCTTGCATGTAAACGCTTCCTCGTCTCAAGTGAAATGTAATTTCTCTTCCTTCGTAGATAAAAACGTTCATGTAAAACTTGCTCATGTTTATGTACAAAACCTTATTCCATGATCGTCTATCTATGTGCGTGGACAATTTTGTGCGTTTTTCTGTGTTGGACCAGCCACTAGCCACGTAGGCTGTTGGTCCAAATATTTGGTGCGCATTTTCTCTACTTATGTGAATAAAACCCATTTTGATTTCATTTAATTTGAAGATATTCTCTTTTAACCTTTGCAGGCAAGACTTTGCACAAGATTCCGACTCTTCCTCAGATACGTAGGTTCCCTTTCGTTGTAGTCCTTATTTTAGTCTGTGCGGACTTTAACAAGACATTCAGACGGATCATTTTGCTCTTTTTTTTTTTAAGCTCATCCGGGAGCAGCGACTCGAGCTCTAGGTGAGCATATTTTTCAAACCGTCCTTTCCAACGAAACTGCGATATGGCAGATTGGAGCGCGGTTAAGAATTGTGTGTTCGTAAATAAGTGGGATCGCGTAGCAAGCAGTACAGTTTACGGCTTCGGCTATACAACACACCTGTAGGATGGCACATTTTGATAACAAAGTGGGGCAATCAAATGTTTAAAACCTTTCCCCAACTATTCACTCTAGCTTTCAGCAAAGCTCACGCGAGTTATATTTGTGCTAGTTTTGACTAATAAAAGAAAATACTCGTATAGTCCCATGGTTCCTCAACTGTCTGTCTCCTCAAAACAGACTTGTCTCAGCGGTTCCTCAATGTATTTAGGATACTTGTTAAAACCTCTTAATGTTGCCTTACGTCGAGCACGTATACACCCCGGGCGAAATTGTCTTTACGGTTAAAATCTAGCACTAGTTTTCTTGAGGCAGTTATTAAAAAAAAAAAAGAAAAAGGTATTCGACCCTACGTGTATAAGTGAACCGTATTAACTTCGTTCCGTTTTTTTTTCCTTCTGCAGCGGTTCGAGTTCTGAAGGAAGGTGAGTGATGTAACACTTCATTCGTTGCGCCTCGCGTACTAGCGATCGTTTACTTGCGTGCGTGGTCAGTTTAAGAATCGCGAAGCGCACTGTTTGATGTAAGTGAATCGAAACAGCGTCCACAGTATAGGAACAAAAAGCGCGCGGAAAATGGATCACGAGCTAACTCTTGCGTCCTAAGCGCATTTTATTTCGGTTCTGAACATATTGTAAAGGTGCTTGGTGCCCTTTTCATTGCACTGCTGACGCTGGTGTGTGCGTTCGAGAGAGAATTGTATGAGTCGTACTTGGGGTTCTTTTTTCGTGACTGCAGTGAATTACGGACGAGAAACTTTATTAGGCAGAACTATATAGCCTAATCTCGCATAGGCCAAATATATAACTCAATGTTCTTGCAAAAGTAACGCGCAGTAATGGATAACAACCGGAAGCAACACTAAGAAAATAAAAGCCCGTTGACTCCTTTTTGTTACTTCGGACTTGCCACGTATATGACTCTCTTTAAAGATTTACGTGAACTCTCTTTGGAGATTATCATATTATCGTCGGAGAGTCGTGGGACCCGAAAGAGAGCTATAATGTGTCTCTTTGGTGTCATTGTTGCCTTTTGTTCCACTCAACTTTGCCTCAGCACTCTGATGCAGAAACTGAATCTTGTGTCATGTTTAAAGGGACGCTAAAGATAAAAGCTTTTTTTAGTCTCATATTAGTAAACTACTCTTTCACAATTCCATAATCACCGCTCTTGCCTCAAGAAGACGCGTGGTATAAACGGGAAAACGCGCAAGAAAGAAATGCGGGTGGCGACGCCACCTTGAAATTCCCACACCAGACACCATGACGTCGTAGATTTTGACGGCGACTGCTATGTCCTACGTATACTTCCTAATCGGTAAAAATGAAGTACATTTACCTCTGAGGGCGTCATAGACTTAACATACCAAGTTTTAGGAAATTTCGTTGAGACAATGTCGCCGAGGAACGACAGGTACATTTTGAAATCCGCGGCGTCGCGCGCGGAGATTTCAGCGCGAAATTTAAAAATGAAACTTGACCTTGATTATTTCTTTTAATAATAAACGTATGATGGTGAAATTGACAAGATTAGTGTACTCAGAATACACTTTATCAATCTAAAATTAATTTTGCCACTTTAGCGTCCCTTAATGCAATTTTTTGTAAACATGTATGACGCCTGTGTGTGCTTGTTTGCCGTTTGCGATTCCGAACTTGAGTGCTCGTCTTCATAAGAACTTCCCGACTGTGACCTAGCGAAGCTCCAGCCCCGTCTCAATCCCCGGAGTCCAGCCCCGAAGCCCGCGGACCGGCACTGCCGCAGCAGCTAAAGTCCAGCCTCAGGCCGCACGAAAGGTGAGCGCGATTACAATTTCTTGGTGTACGCATCGCTGAACCGGCAAGCGTACTTTTAAATTATGCTTATATCATTATGTCCCAGAACTAACGAAAAATATACACACAGACACACACGCACACACCACGGGCACACACACGCACACACATGCATGCGCACATGCGCACACACACACACACACACACACACACACACACACACACACACACACACACACACACACACACACACACACACACACACACACACACACACACACACACACACACACACACACACACACACACACACACACACACACACACACACACACACACACACGCACACACACACATTCGCGCACATACACGAACACACACACACACACACACACACGAAAAGGGCTGATACATGTATCCACCCGCATATATCGAACTCACACACACACACAAAAAAAAACTGGAATTCGATATATTGTATATTTCGATATAAACCTTTTAAAGGATCTGCCGTACTTTCGGTGCGCAAGTTGGCTTCACGGCAGTATGCGGGGTTCTTCTTATGTTCCCGCGGTTTGTAGTTAGGGGTTAGGGGTTATGCATGAGAAAATACGGTGTCGATGTAACAGCGCCTTAACATCTTCATACGCAGCTGTGCTTACTCGTCGGGCAGCGGAAGCCTCTAGTGTGTCGGTCCTAATGTTGGTCTTGTTTTTCGAGATCATACTCAGCGTGCTTATTGGGGTGCTTGGCGCAGCGGTGACGTCAGACTTCTCGTTCGACTGCTTGATTATCGCCAGCTTTACGGAGAACAGCAAGGTTCGTCCGTTCATGGGAGAAAGCGAGCGATGGCAAGCGGGTTTCTACTCGCTATGCGTGGCGCCTTCCTAATCACACCGTTCACTCTCCCAAATGCCTGCGGGAAAGTCCCCTTCCATCAAAGAAAAAAATGTGGGGGGAGCCAACTTCTTGGGGCGTTTCGCACGGCCCGATGTTCGATATAGCAAGTGTTCCGGCTATCTTCGTTCAATGTAGCCGTAAGCTTTCCTATGCATTGACGTTACATCATTGACTTGTTGGAAATCAGATTGATATAAAGCATAATTCGATTTAACCGAGGACGCGCTGCGATGACACCTATCACACATTGCCCTCTCCCCCTTAATGGGGAATCCTGCGCACGCCAGTGTATGCAGGAAACACATGATAATGTGTCATAAGTGTGAAAGCCGTCGCTGGCTTCAGCAAACTGGGGGCTTGAACGTGTCCTTTCATATATGCCTATAATTTGTGTGTGTTGCTGCATCAGCGGGTTGTCCGCATATTCACAAGCGGCTAACATCACGCAATTTACTCTTATGGAACACTTTAATATATCCGTATAGGCCTTGATTATTTCTATTTGAATATGGGTGTGAACGTTCATTGCCAATTAGAGTTGCAACTCGAGCTTGTTGGTATGGCATGTCTGATAAAAACGATGTTCATTTCCTTTTCCGGGAACTATAAATCGAGCCTTATTTGCGAGTCCATGAGCAATAATTTAGGCATTTTTAAAGTCTCCCCTAATATACAGCGCACACAGAGGTACTGAAAAATAGTCCTTCTTGAAATTTCAATAACAAATGTGTGAAAGGATGTTCGCTAATTGTACACCTGAAAGAATCCTTTTTTTTTTTCGCGACACAGTCAGGAGATTGTGTACGTACTCTCGAATCCAGGCCAGCAGGTGTCAGCTTCAAACAGGATAGCCAAGAAATCAGACATAAAAAAAAGCAAAAAGTAAGTACGAAGTTAAACGTACATTATCTTCGTAACTCTCCAGGTTCTTCGGCACTTTACCCACAATTTCTTGTGCCAGTAAAATAACAAGCTGATGAATGCTCCCTGATTCGACCGCACGCACACATCCATAAATCTGCGTCAATGTGGTAGCGTTGAAATATTGACTTCAGTGTTTAGTGCAATATATTTCTATGTGTAAAGCAGCAGTTGTCATGAATTAATGTAAGGGACAGAATAAATGATGGCATTCAGAAGGCTTTGACATTTTCTCACAGCTTTCTTTCTTAGGTGAGCTGTCACTAAGCTAATAACGTTTTCGAAGCCATTGCAGTTAATTTTCAAGTTATCGAAGGTTGCAAAAAGTAATAAGTCACAAAAAACCACATCGTACACTCCCCAGAAGGTGATGGGAGAAGGCTCGTCGTCGTCTGTGGTCTGGTATCGCTGTCTTACTTTTTTTTAACACGAAAGTGTTTTATGCCGGGGTCCACCATGGCTCCACTGACGTATTTCCGTCACGGAAATGACATTGTAAAATATAAACACTAACAGTTGGCAAAGAAAAAGACCAGAAGAAAAAGTTCCGTCATCGGGAGTCGAACTTACGACCCCTTCGCTCCGCAGCGCGGAGCGCGAAACGACTCAGCCGCAGACGGCACGTTCTTTGCCATGCTAATGGCGAGATATTTATATACACCATTTGCCGGTGGCGGTACTCAGAGGTCGGTACATCAGCGTATTTTCGTTATCACTAGAGAGATGGCGCGAAGGGGTCGAAGAGCGCGCTTTATAGGTCGTCGCCCCACGCGGATGAGCGCGCGCCTCTACAGGGCGTGGTCGCTCGTGCGCGCGCATATCTAGTGATGGCGGTGGTTTGTACGTCTTGTGCTCTCGCCACAAGTTTGCGTTGAGAGCACGAAGGTCGCGTCGCTCACTGCAGCGGCCGCTTTCGCGAAAGGAGCGCGCTGCTCACACAGCAATACGTTACAACTGTGACAGTTCGCGCTCATCCTGTGTATGTTCGTTCCGTGCACCCTTACTGCTTGAGCAGCGCGTTGCAAGTTTCGAGCTGCTTGCCGTTCTTCGCGTGACATTACAATTTGTTGCTGTAGCATTCATTCCTTCGCGATTGGGGCGAAAGAATGCACAACGAACGCTCAACTACGTCTGTGAAGACACGTTTCACTTTCGTGTTATACCGATGCCTATGACAGAGGGATCAGCCATGTTTTTATTTAATAATGTACTAACTGTCCTAGCCCTCCGATTTATTATTCACAAGTCATAC
Organism: Rhipicephalus sanguineus; assembly: GCF_013339695.2. NCBI lineage: Eukaryota > Metazoa > Arthropoda > Arachnida > Ixodida > Ixodidae > Rhipicephalus > Rhipicephalus sanguineus. The sequence goes on from NC_051180.1 coordinate 87,063,632, forward strand.
AACAAAAGGCTGCGATGATACCTCAATAAAGACGCTCGTTCAGTGCACATACAATCGCTGTCATCATGGCGTTGGAATTAGCTTCACGAATACTTTGTGGTAGTGCATTGGTACTGTCCCAACAACGTTCTCTCAAGCATACTTCGTCGTCATAAAGGGATACTAAGAATACGCTCGTTAAGCTAGATATCTGTATTATATGTACTAAATTTGAAGTGAAAGGTACATTCATATACATAGAACTACGGAAATAGAAACGAGGGAAAATGTACACCTAAACAAGGAAAAAAATGTGTTGTGATGCCATGCGCAAACACATGCGCATGTGCCTGGTGACATTGATTTTTAGTACTGCAAATAGCGTAGTTGGATATGGTTCACGGCAATAATTAAAAACAACGCAAACACAGTCCAGACATAGGTACAAAAAGAAATAACTGACGACACAGTAATCGTGTCGTCAGTTTCTTTCTTTGGCTCGGTGTTCGCAGTGTGTTTCACTCATCGATTCGGGCACCGTCTTTGTGGTGGCTGTTTGTTACTCATCGACGAAAAATTGCATTGCATTCAATTGTAAACGAAGGCTCAACTTTGTAACTGATTTTGGCTTAGTTACTGCATAGGGGTCAGTTCATAAAGCACGAAAACATCCTATAAAATGAGCGATTTCACTCTAAACGTCATTGTCGAACTACATTGTCAGGGGTGACGCCAACGGGGGGGGGGACGCGGGGTGGCAGGAGCCAAAATTTTTTCTTAGAGTGTAAGGGCGCGGTCGCTATCTTGGCAGGCATCAGCAGATGGCTCGTATACCCTTGTACGTGCTGTGCTCTCAACGCGAAGACACTGTGCGACAACCGCTTCTCTCCCTGGAGCGGTTGTATTATCTATACCAGCGTTTTGCAGAGTTACGCGAAAGCGGATCCAAAAGAGTTAGCTGCCAGCCTTATCTCCTATAACATTAGTTGCTATCGTATTCATTGCTTCGCCCTTGCGGTGAAACTGATTTTTTTCAGACACAGACAACACTTATGTCATTCAATAACCGGAACTGAAGAACGCAAGTGCGTGAGGGTGAGGCAGGAAATTCCACTGGCGTAGCCTGCGGTGGGGGGGGGGGGGTTCAACCCCCCCCCCCCATTTTTGAGATTTGCATGTTTGTATATACACGAACACACAAACGAACGCACGCATGAATATACATAATGGATGGTTGAATCTCCCGAAAATATTTCTGGCTACGCCTGTGTAACACTTGGTCTCAGAAGTTTGCAAGTTGGGCGTTTTCATCTGTTTTGGAAACATGAACGAGAATCGCTGACAAGAAGGCAGAGAAACATGCCAAGGCATTTTCTTAATTGCCTTTTTTTTCACTGCTCGTAATTTTTTTACCATTAATGTGTAACAACTCAACCAAAGTAGGGTACATTTAAAGGCATTTCGAAGATTACACTCGTTTATCACTTCATCATTTCTTGCTCTCTCTCTCTCTCTTTTTCATGCAGGAAAAAAAAGCGGCCACCATGCCAAGTCCACGGCGCTCAGTAAGCATTCCATTTTAATAACAAGTAAAACTGCGTTGTGAAATTTCCACTTGGAATTTTGGGCTTACATGTAGGCCGATGAACAAAAGCTTTATCATCTCATCAAACGCGTAGTTGATGTATTGGTGTAAACATAGTTTCCTAATAATACACTATAGGAAAATCTGGCGCTAGCGTCTATGGGAGCTGCAACGAATGACGCTTCAACCAGCGTGAGAATAATGGGTAGTACACGGATTTGTCTAAGCTTCGTTCTTTCGGCTCCGTTTGGCTCCGTGTGGCCTGGAGCCACTTTGTCGTAAGACGAAGTTCAGCAAATGTTCCACTTCAGCACCTTAATCTTTTTCAGGCTCATCAATTCAAATCGCCTCTCGAATTTCACGATTCCTTCTTTTATCCGAAACAAACGCCAAAACACAGCAATAAACGAAGAGGCAAGTGCGTTCGACGCCGCAAGCACGAAGATTAGGCAAATCTCTGTACTCTAGCCACCATATCATTAGTGTACTAGAATATACTATCATTTCCATGGTGACTGAACGATCGCAACGCCAAAGTTCCCTCTGGGGAACATTGTAGAAAACTTTATGGGTGTAAAGGCGAGCAAGTTCCTGAAAAAGCGTCTACATCCCAATCTCCGTGTAACGTAACAAGCTGTGTAATAAAACAAAATGAAGCACTGGGTTGTTTTCTTACAATTGTTGGCGTAATCATCCTGGTGTGCAAGTTAGCGTTGCTTTTTTTTTTTTTTTTCACGGAGGTTCAGTACAGCGAAGTCAAAGGACCATTATGATGGGGGATTTTTTCAAATATTAGTAACCGCTTAAGCGAATCCGTGGTTATTGCGTTTCTAGCAATGTAGCTCTTCAAACGTATGAATTCCTAATGTATACATGACGCCTTGAATGCTCAACTGCTAATAAAAAATATCCTCTTTTTCAGGGGACGACCGTCGCAGCACCGCAAAAGGTAAGCATCTTTTGCATTCTTACATCGGTACAAATATGCCGTATATATCGCGTGCTGTGAACGTATAGAAATAGCCGGTGGAACTTTCAGTTAGCCTTTTAATGCGAATTCTTGGGAAAGCTCGTCACAGGGTCTCTCGAAATCTTGCCTGGTCTTGCCAAGTCTTGCCGCATATCTGGTTCACCATAGTGTCTTTATGGCGATGTAGGTATTCTGTAAATAAATAAATAAATAAATAAATAAATAAATAAATAAATAAATAAATAAATAAATAAATAAATAAATTTTGTAAATAAATAAACGCAACACTCCAATAGGGACGTATGCTTAACCTCTTATAGATGAACAACTTCAGTTGTGCAAGTTGCAGACTTTCTCTGCACAACTTCATAGTGAAACGACAGTGTGTAAGTGAATATCCTCAACGTAACGAATCTATCGCCACGTCAAGAGACTATCGGCGACTCTCCTCATTCAGTGAGGGGTGGTATACCGAGGAAAGAACATTTATATGCAATTATTTTTGTCTGAAAATCATTGCGTTATCGTTAGTGCGCTGCCATTTAGGTTTCTGAAGAGTCTAGACAGGGCAGAAAAAAAAAAAAGAATAACACTCGCAGGGTCCCTTCTGCATTCGCCTAAGACGACTGGAAGGCGAAAGTACTGAATCTCCCCCGCGCCTCCTCCTAAAGCTATCTACACTAAACGTGGTTTCGCACTGTCTCCAGAATAGGAGGCAATTGCGAGATTTCTGCACCTCCTCTGGTTTTGCTCTGCCTCCGTGATCGGCTCACTTTTGACCAAGCGACGATGTGATGTGATGACGTCATCATGTGGCGTTATAGTGACGTCATGACGACGTCACAAATTTTGTCACTGACATCATGATGACGTCATCACGTGATCATGATTTTTAGCGTCACTCGTGTTGACGCCGACAATGGTGGTCAGTTTTAGCGTTTGATGAGGCGCGTTAGGTTTTCGCTTTAAGAACCAGACTGAGCCAAGATGCTAATCTTACATATCGAGTAAATACAACATCTGCCCCTGAAGAACGTCTTTAGTAGGCCACCCACATTTTAGCTGCGATGCGGGTTTAAGGTTCTCTGACGACATTAACAGACTGAAAAAAAAAAGTTGTCTTAGCAGACTCAACCTTATGGTCGGTAAAAATATATCGCGTCTTTTTTTTTTTTCACTTCCGCTCAAGTGAACTTGGCTCTTTTTTGAAGGAAACAATAACTCGTATAATTTCTTTTATTGTGGCGCAAGAAGCGACGAGAATAAAGCGTTTTTCCACGAAAGTGTGAAGCACGAGGAACGCGCGTATATATCGTCCATGGTACTCTGCGTCCATATATATATATATATATATATAACATTAATGAGAACTAGCAGACTGTTAGTTCTCATTAATGTTGTGTTTAACAAAGATAAACGAGCCCTTAGAAAATCATCTTCTTTCCTATATATATATATAATAAATATGTCGTATTAAAGAAGGGGAATTTACCGGCTCGCTATTCTTTATTAGACGCAACCTTAATGAGAACCAACGGACAATCAAGCCAAGCAAGGTATAGGGGACGTTATTTGTAGTAATTATGATATAAATCTAAAGAACAAAACGAAAACTTGCCGCCGGCAGGGGCCGAACCTGCAACCTTCAAATAACACGTCCGATGCTCTATGTACCACTTGCGCTACGGCTTCGGTCGTTCTCCCGTCCACTTCATCGGGTATATAGCTGTGCATTTAAACTTGTTATACGCTATGTGCATTCAATGACGACTTACCACACAAGCCCAATTCACAAGCCTAACGTACGTGTCTGCTCGTTTTCTTACAGCAGCCGAAAAGAAAAAGCCGATAAGTCATCCTCCGACAGCGACGAGGAATGCAACTTGGCTACGTGAGTACGTCATCACGACGACGCATTTGTAAAGCTCTCAACGCAGTGGGGTTGAACACACAAAGCGTTGCCCCTGAGATCAGGTGACACATGGTGTTCTGGACTTCCGTCTGATCTGGGGTATTTTGTAATGTGTACATTTAGAGGCTACCGCCTTTTTCTTCAACGTTATTACGCAGTCCCGTTGCTCTAAATTATGCAGGCAAGAACTAGTAATCTATTGATCGATATGCAGTAGCACTTGTCTACAGTATCTATATACGAAGAATGTCTAACACAAAAAAATTAATAGACAACTAGTAATCTGTTGATCGATATACAGTAGCACTTGTCTACAGTATCTATATACGAAGAATGTCTAACACAAAAAAAAATTTGGCAGATCCCACGTACCGTGGGAGTCGATGTTATGCGAAGCATGTGGCGGGTAGGTGACTGTGGCGTAACATTTTTGTACTGAGCGACACGTTACAAAATGACGCTAACGATTTGTGTATATTTTACACGCACACATATATATGTTGAAGAGCCGCATATGTGTTATATAACCAGTTGTTTACGGTTGGGTAACACAGGCAATGGCAACGTGCCTATTACCAAAATCAGAAGCGGTAAGCTGATATGTAGTGCTTATACGTGTCCCGAAAACGCACGCACGTTTCACGAACCCGTGTGCATGTGTGCAAGAAGTTCTTGACAGTTCTTGAACAAGGGCATCATCACCATGATCAGTGAGCACCAACAGCTGGTCATGACTTGTTATAGGATCCGGTCGTGATCGCGGTGACGTGGGGTCCATGTGTAGTGAAATATGTGGTATAGTAGAGCTGTTGGAATTCGTGGATGCCTCAGTCATTTCGTCGACAAATTATCTGTCGACAGAGCCAGCGACATGTCCGAACCTGAAGCCACCCTTCGTGTTGGTGAGGTATAGGCCGTCGAGGCTGGTAGGCCTGGATAGTGCTACGTAGACCAACTTCAATGGATGGTGTTTGTCGTATTCGTAGACTACCTGGGCGTACGTGGCCTACCTAGCCTAGTCTACAAAGCGGCTGTCAATTAATCTGGCATCATCCTCGGTCAGCATGAGGCCATCGCCCAGCCTCGTAAGAAATGAAGAGGACACTTCGTCGTTCTGGTGGATGAAGTGCACTTTATGGTGCTGTGATGTGGATATCATATGTAACATTCGTTAATGTATTCCTCAGGGGTCGAGCAATGCTCCAATATAGCTTCCTGAATCATAGGAATACAAATGTAATGTTTATTAGACTGCTATAAAAGAGGAGCCAACACTGGAACTACAGACGTTCATCTGACATGACGCCTGTATCGTAGGAGTACACATCGTAGGAGTATCATGTAGTGTTTATTGCTTTCTTGTAAAATTAGATAGCCAGCACCACAACCACAATTGACGTTGCACCGATAGTACGCCTGCATAGGCTGTTTTTCCAAGCCAGTTTATAGACCTGGCGTGGCTCAGTGGTAGAATACCTGATTGCCACGTAGAATGCTTGGGTTCGATTCCTGCTGGGATCCTAAGTTTTATTATTCCCATTCGCTGAGTCAACACTGCCGATGTTGGTTTTCCTTAACGCTCTAGCATTTAAGTTACCAACGTCTGTTCTCGCCGTTCCTGGCTAGATATAAACTGTCGATCACCTGTGGCGCATACCCGTACACCGCCCGTGGTAAACGGGTATGTACCACACGTGTCTAGTGGAAAGGGTTTGACGACGTACGCGACAGGATTTTAACGTTATTCATGTCATGAAACGGCAATCATATTCGTCAAATCCTCTTACCCTCTCATGCAAATTTTGGTCAACACCAACTTAAGGAGGCGATCGTGAGAGCACCCCGACGTAGGCGGCTAGATAGATAGATAGATAGATAGATAGATACGTAGATAGAAACGCTCAAAGTGCCAGAGGTTCGCTAAGAAATGCTTCGCATTTAAAATTATTAGACAAGATATGCAACCCTCATGCGTCTTACACTACATGGTGCATAGCCGCACAAGTGGCCCCGCCGTTATTGCAAAGCTAGAATAATATTGTTATGTTGCCATATTGAAGTACAAAAAGCGGCACCGAGGAAGAAGATGCAATTGTGAGATTGGCCCTCGCTCGGCCATATATGTCCACGCTTGGAAATAGTGTAAATATATTGTTATTACGCTTTG
>NC_051180.1:87070344-87106235 GCF_013339695.2 Rhipicephalus sanguineus
GATGCCGAAGACAGACAAAGAAGAAGGGGGCGAACTGAAGCGCACGTGGCTCGTTTTCGTTACCCGCACGGCCGCTTTGCCTCAGCGGCGCTGCATGCACAAGCGATGTCGCGCCGCCGCCGATGGATGGGCGATTTAGTGGCGGCTCGCATCGGCTATGCCAGTGCTGCAGTGCACAAACTTCGTTGAATTGATTAAAAATGAGCTTGGGTCCGCGGATCAAGTTCGTTCAACTGAAAAATTCCCTATCTGAAATTCGTTTAACTGAAGATTTTTGCATAGAAATGCATAAGAAAATCGCCGGGAATTTTCTAAAAGTTCGTTATTCTGAAATATTCGTTAAACCGACGTTCGTACAAGTGAGAGTTTACTGTATTGCGTGGCAGAGGCGTAGAATCGCGCCAGACGCCAAAACATGTGAATTGCGCAACGAGTGGGTGTTTTAAAGGCCCTCCCATTAAAATGCGCTTACACATATTTGATCATCATCATTGGCAAAAACATCAACAAAGTGAGCAGCTGCGTAGTTTCGCGTGTCGCCTCACGGACGCGTAGTGGGCCCTTCGTTTATTCGCAAAAGGAAAATTATGGCGTAGTGGGAACTTTGCAACCCTACTTCCAGTATGCGTTCTCGAATAATTTGAAACGGCCACTGTTACGCACACGGGCTTTCGTTCCGTTACGGCGCGGTTGAGGCATGCACCGAGAACCGAAGCGAGGCTAGCAATTGGGAAGGCGATGCGCACGGGGCCCGATTACGCTGTCGCGATCAACTCTTGAAGGCGGAGCTCAAGCTTCCTCCAAGTTTTACAGCGAATGCTGTTATCAGATCACAACGGCAGTGGGGATCACAACTCATTACAAAAGGCTCAGCCATAATTCTTCATCGTCATCAGCCACAGCACAAAGTGCACATAATACCTTACAGATGTGTAGCGGGTACCACGCTTCTCTGCAGAATGACGAATAATAGGCTGCTTCCCTACTTCATGAAAGTTATGATTTATGGCGTAGTGGGTACCTCGCATGTGTACTTGTATTAGTTGTCCCAAGAGAGTCTACAATGGGCTCTAGAAAGGCCGCTCTTCCAGCTTTCGCTGTGACTGTGCTGCGTGTTCCGCGCAGGCCTGGCGGTTTTTTATTGCGATAGCAATTATATGGACAGTCTCGGCTGGATTTTGCCGTCGCCGTCGCCGTCATGCACCGTATATGTATAAGTATGTATATATATATAAAAGCCCCAAAGAAAAATCATTCAGAAAAATGCTTCCGAAGCGCGGAATCGAACCAGGGACCTCTCGCTCCGCAGCGAGTGGCGCTAACCACTACGCCACGGAACGCACGTCCTCCACGTAGCTAACGGCGAGCGTTATATACATACCCTTTACCGCTGGACGGACTCAGAGACGGCCGGCGCTTATAAGCGTTTCTTCATTACCAGCGAGATGGCGCTTGGAGCGCGACGGGCGCATTTAAAAGTCGTCGGCGAGCTCGCTCTCTTCTTCTTATATTTGCGCAGGAAGAACCTTGGGCTTCCGCTGTCTGCTCGCGCGGTTTTCTCGTGGTGAGGGCAAGAGGGATGTTTCAACCTTTCACCGTGATGTCCGCGCTCATGTTACCGAGCGTACGAAAGTCGCTCGAGCTCAAGAGACGCCGCTAAACGAAGAAACAGAAGATGAGCGCGAACTATCAAGTGTCACAGCTCGACACTTGAAGCACGCTAGTTTCCTTCGCTGCTTTGGCCGCCTTTGCAACAGGAGCGCTGTTTAAACTGAGAGTATCCATTGGCGAGCCTCACTTCGTATAGCATTAGTTTCTTGCTATCGCATTCATTGCTTTGCCCTTGCGGCGAAACTGTGATTTTTCTTTTTTTATTTAGAATGTGATAACGTCCGATGATAATAACTGACCGAATTCAACTACCGTAATTACTCGCACACTGTGATCACTCGCTGCTGTTGCCTAACTTGGCTGCTGTCGGCTATTCGACGGCTAATTTTGGATAACGTTCGCTAATGCTGGCTATCTGCTGTCATAACAACGTCGTCTTCCTTAAATCTCAACACCGCAATTGAGTTGTCCATTGTATATCAATCTTTCAGTTGACCACATTTTCTGCGTTCACGTGGTAATGGTAACCAAATCAAACTGAACTACTGGAAGCTATATACGCTAACGCCAGGTCCCTTCATCGCACTAACTTCATGCACGTGCGAGCGCAAACAGAGCACCACAAAAACAATGAAGGTTGCCGCGGAGTGATATTCCTGATGAGATGTTTGAAGCTGTCGCTCGCCTCGTGCAACCACAGGGTTTGGCTCCAAAAATGCAGGATATGCTTGGCGCAGTGTTGAAGGTATCTATGTATATACACGCAAGGTGTTCGCGACACTCTTCACTGTCACTGCTGAGAAACTTTTTCAACATTGCCCTGTCGCTACAGCTTGCATGCATAACAAAGTTTTCCTGCGTCGGGCGCCGTTTCACGGAAGCTCACAAAAAATCACCATCTGCTTTCATATTCTAAGCTCTCGCTACACTTGACAAGAGTTAGCAACGTCACAGAGGCACGCATGTGCGAAATAGTGTGCTGAAAAAAAAGTTTTGACGACAGTTTGATATAGAGCGACTAGAATGGCTTGCGTTTCTCCAAAAGTTACTCGCTTTGTTTATTTTGAAAGAAAGCAGGTATTCATAGTATCCTTTTATAAAAGAGCGCCAGCAGGAGAGTATGCGCGGGAACTCAGAGTATGCGACAACGCATAAAAGCTGTAGGACTAAGAAGCGCATGAGACCATCTTGGTGAAAAAAGAAAAAAAAAACAGAAGAAATAGAAAACTAGCAATTTTATGCCGCTTCAGTGAAATTTCGCGCACAAAGAATGATAAAACAAGAATTAAAGGGAGTCATGGTTTACGGGCTAGCATGCTAGGTCCCGTTACGTTGTTTTCTCATGCATGAAAAATGGTGTGCGAAGAATGAGGAACGCATGAAATTGGCTGAAGCGTGCTTCTATGCAACTGAATATGAGTTCTGCGCGCGCATCGTGATAAAAGTAAAGGCCACGCAAAGCTGTTTAATGAAGCTTTGAGGGGATGGTTCGATTGATCAGTCAATCAACTAACTGATCAGGCATTTACGCTGAATGGCCAGCCTGACTAAATTTAGGCAGCGATGTCAGCTTGACTGGACAAAGACTATACCAAGCCAGTGAGAAGCACCGCGGCAATGAGAAATGACCTTATCTTCTTACCAAACGCACTCATCGCTTCATGCTGCAAAGCTTAAAAAACACAAGACTTGCATTTCAACTTGTTTTTCATTCGAGCTATTGTCTACACAATGAGTGTATATACCAGCGCTAGCCTTCCACTATTACATGCCTCATTCGAGCTACACTATGATGAATTAACTGCGAACGCAAGTTCCCTATTGGTAATTGAAGCACAACAATAAGCTCTGGAAAGGAGTACTAGTCTACGTACACGAAACTCTAAACGTATCCCACCCGCCAACATCAATAACATGTACTGTTGTCCTACGAACAAGACAACGAAAACTCACGCTGTCAACGTCCTTTGCGTGGGCTCAGCTCTATACCAAAGAACATTCCCGAGCACGCGTTCAGGCAGCCTCCTCTGAAGAGGCGAAATTTGAGAGTGGTTTTGTACGCACTGATAAAAGTCAAAGGTAAAGACGCCACTGCGTGGGAAAGACGAACAAGAATTTCAACGATGCTGCGTCGCGGTGTCACACGTAATGGAAGGCCTCGAGCATAGCGAGACATTGTGCAAACTTCTTTGTCCAAAGAACTTCGTAGCTATACAGTGTGTCCTAATGGAAGTCGCTTCGGTGCTGTGCCACGAAATGACATTCAATTTACTTTTAAATTTTTCTATGCACTTTCATGGCAAACTTTCTGACAAACTGGCAAACTTTGTTACATAGAATGAGTCGATCAGCATGTGATAGAATGTTTCAAACAACTGTAAAATCCGTAGAAAACTAGTCAACACGATAAAGCAAGCCATTTCGTTTTTACCCGAGGCAGCCGTGAATTATGATATGAGTGCGTAAAAAACTGCTGAGTAGCGCTGGGTAAACTGCTGAGAAAAGCGCATTGGCAAACCGCAATGATCCACGCGTTGTTTGCCATTCATCGGACCAACGGTAGCGTGAAAAAAAAAAAAGGGTTTTACGTGCAGGACCACGATATAGTCAGTACACTACGGGAGGAGTAGAATAATTTCCGCACCGATCAAATATTTCCAGGACAAAATTTACTTCAAAGGCCGAAAGAAACCCCCATAAGTCGTGACAAACACAGGCGCCTCAAGTTTGCTATAGATGGCTTGCACTGATGTCACCGAAACCGCCATGTTGGAGCAATGCATGGTGGGACACAATGTTTGTGACGTCACATTAATCTTATCAGTATGTAACGTGCAGGTTCTTTGTTATTCATGCACAAAGGCGAATAATGTTCAGGCCGCGTCGTTATCGTACCGAGGCAAGTTTACCGCAAGGCGATTTATGATGCCTTTACGTCCTCAATACGTCATGTGGGAGTACCAGTACGTTATGAAGCTGCGTACTTCAAGTGCCAGCTATCTATACGCAATGAATAGTTGAAGAAATACGGCAACAATAAGCAAAGAAATTGGGTAACACGCAGCGCGCAAGTGAATGGCGACAAAGGAACAGCCAGGGGCGACGGGCGCTTCGCATCAGTTACCTGACGGCGACGTTTGAGAAGCTAGCGCCCTCTAGCGGCTACGTGGGCGAGAGAAGGCGCGCACGTCCTGTCTGCACACCTCTAAAAGACCACGAGGCTGTTGACAAACGAGAGGGTCGATGATGTCTATGCCTTCTCAGCGAGAACTTGCAGGCGGCGCATCGGGCGCGTCATGTCTTCGCGGTGACAGGTATTGCGCGGCGTGACTGGCGAATGAGAGAGAGGCGTCACACGAACTGTTCAACTGCTTTCTTCCATGCTGCAGCATCCTGCAGCAGCCGCTCAATCTCTCACCGCTCTCGGCGTTCCCAACGCTGATCGCGTTCGTCACCAGGGGCCAATGCCACAGCAGCAGCAACTATAGCGAAGACTCACCTGCAATGTTCAAAGAGAAAATGCAAACAATGGTTAACGTAAGTCTACAGAGGGACGTCTGTTTGCACACGCACAAAGATGCAGAACAAAATGACAAACGAGATAAAGAACACTATAGATAGTATGAGTAACACAGCGACACACAACGTGAGAAGCACCACGTAGCATAAGGTGATGTGCCTCCCTTCGGCCTTATATACGCGAAAGTGAAGGGCGGAGGGGAGTTGGTTGTCTGTGGAATTAGAAACATAGCACGTGCTGTGAGGAGATTCTCTGTCTCTCCTGCTAAGGCACGCATTTGTGGCATAACAGCTAGGGCATCGATTTCTGTGTTCGAGGTACCGAGTTCAAATCTAACTGTTGGACATGTAGACTTATATTTACACGCACATATATTAAAGCATCACGGAAACGGCTACAGCCCTATAATTGCCATTGGAAAAACGCACAGGGTCCCCTATGAATCCGCCTCAGTCGACTCGAAGGCGAAAGCCACCTTCTTTTTCCTTCTCAGTCGATGTATTGTACCTCCCGCGCCCTCCTGCGAAAGCTTTCTGCAACTACCGTGGTTTTGTAATGCTTGCAGAATCGGAGGCGTTGTAAGCATTCTGCACCTCACCTTGTTTTGCACTGCCTCCCTGATCGGCTCACCTTTGACCAAGCCATGATGTCATGTGATGACGTCACCATGTAACGTCACGTTATGTGACGTCACAGTGACGTCATAATGACGTCACAAACTTTGGCTATCTGTGGCGCCATGATGACGTCATATGGTGGCGTCATCACACGATTGTTTACATCAGTCGTGTTGACGCCGTCGACGGGGGACGCCGGTCAATTTTCGCGTTTGATGAGGCACCTAAGGCTTTCGCCTTAAAGGAGCAGTGACACAAAATTTCCAAGGCGAGATAACCCGTGTGATGGATTTATGCGGACACACACACATCTACGAAATATCAACGGATAATATAGCCTAGAACATATTTAAAATCACGTTTAAAGTGCGCATCGCCCCACTCCACGCGAAACGCGCCTTCGGTGTCCTAATAAACAACCAACGGCCACCTGCGTCACGAGTTTGTGTTAGCTGCCACTATTGTTGCGGGCGCTCTCTCCCACTGACTCCTAGCAGACCTTTTTCAACGGAAAGAAGGGGAGACTTGCATCATCATCATCATCATCAGCCTGTCTACGCCCACTGCAGGGCAAAGGCCTCTCCCATGTTCCGCCAATCAACCCGGTCCTGTGCTTTCTGCTGCCACGTAATACCTGCAAACTTCTTAATCTCATCTACCCACCTAATTTTCTGTCTCCCCCTCACGCGTTTGCCATCTCTTGGAATCCAGTCAGTTACCCTTAATGACCACCGGTTATCCTGCCGACGTGCTACGTGCCCGGCCCATATCCATTTCTTCTTCTTGATTTCAACTATGATGTCCTTAACACCCGTTTGTTCCCTGACCCACTCTGCTCTCTTCCTGTCTCTTAAGGTTACACCTATCATTTTCCTTCCATCGCTCGCTGCGTCGTCCTCAATTTAAGTTGAACCCTCTTTGTAAGTCTCCAGGTTTCTGCTCCGTAGGTAAGTACCGGTAAGATGCAGCTGTTATATACCTTCCTCTTGAGGGATAGTGGTAGATTACCAGTCATGATTTGATAATGCTTCCCGAATGAGCCCCAACCCATCCTTATTCTTCTAGTTATTTCACTCTCATGGTTCGGCTCCGCGGTTACTACCTGTCCGAAGTAGACGTACTCCTTTACAACTTCCAGTGTCTCGCCACCTATCGCAAAGCGATGTTCTCTGCCAAGATTGTTCCACATTACTTTAGTTTATGCATATTAATTTTCAGACCTACTCTTCTACTTTCCGTATCCAGTTCAGTAATCATGAGCTGCAATTCGTCTCCCGCGTTACTCATCAATGCAATGTCGTCCAGCGAATCGTAGGTTACTGAGATACTCTCCATTAACTCTTTATCCCTAACTTCTTCCCAATCTAGGGCCCTGAAAACCTCCTGTAAACACGCGGTGAATAACATGGAGAGATCGTGTCTCCCTGCCGTACGCCCTTCTTTATTGGGATTCTGTCGCTTTCTTTATGGAGGACTATAGTGGCTGTGGATCCGCTGTAGATTTCTTCCATTATGTTTATATAGGCTTCGTCGATGCCTTGATTCCGCAGTGCCTGCATGACCTGCTGATGTCTCCACCGAATCAAATGCCTTCTCGTAATCTATGAAGGCTATGTATAGGGGTTGGTTGTATTCCGCGCATTTCTCTATCACCTGATTGATAGTATGAATATGGTCTATTGTTGAGAATCCTGTACGAAATCCTGCCTGGTCCCTTGGTTGATTGAACTCTAATGTCGTATTAATTCTGTTAGCAATTACTTTTGTAATAGCTTGTAGACAACGGACAGTAAGCTTATGGGCCTGTAATTTGCACGGGAGACTTGCACGGGAGTACAAAGGCTGATGTCCTCGCCTCGGCAGTGCATCTTGGGGGGGTCACACATATTTACAACGCCTCAGAGGGCATTGTAGCAGCACCAGGAAGCCTTCGTTGAAAAGAGTTGTCGACGCGGTGCTCATGTGCACGCGGTTCTCTGGGTCCTGCCTCCCTCGGCGCTCTCTGAAACCGAAACTGCGACTGGGCGCTATAAAACCGTCTCCAAATAATTAACGGTTGCGCGCTCGAGCAAACGAGCTTTCCAGCCGTGATAAGTGGGTCGTTAACTACTTATCGCAACAGAAAAAACAAGATGTAAAATTTTGGTGTCAGTGCCCCTTTAATAAAGGTACAGGGCGGAGTAGTCACCTCTATCTCACAATTCATATAACTTCTCAGGGCTGAACTAACGTTGGCTCATCCCGATCGACTTCTGTCCTCTGCGGAAGGGGACCGAAATATGAGGAGGACGGGAAAAGTTGATGTTCTGCACAAACACACATAAACGAAGAAGTTTGCGTTTGCCGTAGGAGTATCGGTTAGCGGTAACTAGTACAACCACGCCTAACCGGGCGTGTTGCAGTTTTTGCGCCAACGCCGAAACGCCGAGCCAAAAGTTGCCTAAAGCTAATATCCACTCACATGGTAGCTGGAATGTCAGCGGCCTGAAGGAATGAGGCCTCGAATTCCTTTCGCGGAGAAAAGTTTTCTGCGTTCCAGGATAAGAACGCGTGTTTCTCCAGGCCTTTAAGCCAGGCGTGCATTCGCGAAGCAGCGTGCATTCGCGCAAGTTTTAAAACAAACCTATAAGAGTTAGCACATTCTGTACAAAAAAAAAAAAAAGAACTCTTCATACTTGTGCTTATTCGAGAGTCTACTTTCAGTGTTGTACTACAGTGTATTCGTGTGAGGAATTTGAGGTCTTTTATTTCTTCAATTGCTTCTTTTTTTCTCCCTCTTTTATAGGTGACGTTACGTTGCCTGAATGCTTCAACGAACCGCAGCCCGAATAAAAAATGTTTCGGTTTCAAAGCGATATCGTTCTTCTCACAAGCCAGCAGCATAACTTCACTGTAGGCCTCTATCGCACCAGCTCCGTGAAATGCAGAAGGTACGTGCCAATGTCAGCCAACCAGAGCAAAGAGCCACAAGAAGTGTTCAATCCACCAATGTGCGCGTCTGCTAAACGGAAGCTTTCACTAAAGGATCTGTCGTGTATACATTGGACAAGCCCTCCTAGGTTTGATCTGCGGAATCGACAGCCTTTACAGCAGATCACAAAGTTGGTGAGACAGAATATACAGGTATTACAAATGAACGCAGATAGCAATGTAATCGAAATTTCCAATACAACTGGGACGATCTTCAGGCGCCCGGGAGGGGGTTAACCGAAATTACGTCTTATTTGCTACCTTACACTAGGAGGGAAGGCACCTTACGCCTGGCGAGTGTACCGCGAATATCAACTATTGCAGTTGGCCTTGTCCCAAGCGGCAAAACGACAAAGGCGACGGCAGCTCCTCCAGCTTTCCCTCGAAATCGCCCCCGGACCACTAACAAAGTTTCTAAAGGCTCTGTCGACAACCTAGCCGCCAGCGTGCGAAGCGGAACTGCCGAGCGTCAGGAACATCCCACAGATACCCCCTTCCCCTCCCCCTCAAGTCTAGTTAGTATACAGACGCAACGAAGAGAAGAGAGACCATGGCAGAAAGTGCAGAAAAGAGCAATACGCGGACACGACAAACGTGACGCGCCTGCCGATCTCTGCTCGCTGTCGTCGTTCGCGAGTCGCATGCCGCGCAACGCTGCGCTTCACTGCGGAGCGTCGCTTGGGAAACGGAAAGTGAGCACGCATGCAGGCAATCATGCTTTCACGTCCTTAGATGGCACCGCTGCCGCCGAACACTGAGCGGGTGCACAAGGGAGTGATTTATGCTGCGCGGTCATATATTACGATACGACATTCGTACAAGACTGCAGGTAAAAGCAAAGAGATGGCTCACAGCCGGAACACTCCGGTCTCCTATACTGCAAGCCGGCCTTCTCTATTGCGTCAGGACCAGCTATGGCCACTGGACGCATAACAGATTCCACAACGCAAGACGATGCTTCATTTCACACAACACAGGCGGCTTCACAGCACACATCTAATACACATATCCACACGAAGTATTGTGTCTGAAGGGCAAGCCTTATCGCAATAATAAAAAAAAAAGAAAACAGAGATACTGTTCTAATTAATCCAGGAGATATTGCGCATGGCATGAGGTGGTAACTCTTTAGTGGGTCTAATGCTGATACAGCCAACGGCAATAGTGGCCTATAGTGCGATTGCGTGTCTGTGCTTCCTGTTTATTTCACTTTCTCTCTTCACTGATCATTCAACCTCTTCCATTCCCCAGTGAGTGGTAGCATACCGGATTCTCCTTCCTGGTTTCTGTTCTCGTTATCATAGAAGAGATCGGCGTAACAAGCACAGTCCTCGCAACGGCCTCGTTCCACTCAGTCTACTTAAATTTGCAGCAAATCCGCGACCGCTCTTGGTATAAGGTAACTGCATTATACTAGAACTAGGCGACTAAGACGCTCCTAGTAAAGCCGTTTCTTCCTGTCTGCGCTCCCGAATATAGTCTTTGCCTGCGAATGCTACACTTTAACGAAAGGGACACCGCACGCGCGCAATTCAGGAATTTGTTTTTTCCTGCCGCCGGGAGCCTTTCCCGGGGCGCACATTAAATGAATAAAAGACTTAGCTGGGTTAGAAACAGGTCACGCGGCACCAGACGGGTCTCGCAGGAAGCGCAGTTAAAGTTCACGACCTCCGGGACAGGCCTCCGCGTCGCACGAGCACGACGCTTGCGCGCCTGAGGCAGAGCGCAGCGAGCACGGCGTGCACTGAATTAAGGATGACCGCCAACGAGGAGCACGCGTACCGACCAGCGCCGTTTAAAGAATGCACGCGTGTAGCGGAGTATAAAACGGGACAAAATACGGATCCTAACGCAGAACGCAGGCGAACGTCTGTTCCTTTGCTGACTGCGACGTTTTTTTTTTCTTTGTTATTTCTTTTTCGTTTTCAGTAGAGGCTGAAATTATCCACGGTTAGCAGGAAACGGATTTAGCCGCAGCATTCGACCGTCGCTGCGTGGTGTAAAAAGATACCGCCATATATGTACGTTTTGAACTACGTAGAAGGTCTTTGGAGGGAATACAGCGTATAAGAAGACGGGGTCCCTCGTACCCGTCTTCTTTTGAGCTGTATAGCCTCCATTGTTTCACCAACAAGCCCAAGCTTCGACGCTAAGACGTAGAAGGTCATTGACGTATAGCTCGGTTGACGGTAAGTGCGCTGCAGCGCTGTGCTGATGGACTTCGAGCACGTTAAGAGCTCCGTTTGACGGAAAGGCTCGGAGTAACCTTACGCTGATTATACTGGGCTAGAAGTTATTGCATCTCCACGAAAAATGCTGCACACAAATGGTATACCAAGTACTGACACGAACGAGAAAGCACAGGCCATGTCATGCACCAGTACGTCCACTATACATGACCGCAAGACGTACGCAGCAGTTCGGCCACGACTTTTCCATTGCATCGATATTGGGGACATATGGGATCAATGCTTTCTATTTCGGCTCAACATTACCGCCGTAAGAGCTTACATACCAAATCAGGCTCTAAACTTTTAACTGCACTGCACTGTCGCAACATATAATTCCTGCGATGATAGTGTTTCGTCGTTACGGACGACATACAGGCTGTATAAATAACCTACGATGACTATCCGGTTACCAGTTATTTTCCCCAGACGAGATAGATGTGTTGAACTATTAGCAGGTTCCTTCAATACCTAAGGTATTGAGGACCTAATACTTCAACACAGCTATCTGTGTTTACTTATACCATCTGTGTTTACTCATGTTTACTTATACCAGGGTCCTTCAGTACCTTTGGTATTTAAGGACCCTGGTATAAGTAAACATTTATTCGCTACTGCCTTCCTTAGCCTAACACGGTGCTAGACCTGATATCCTCAGTGCCATTACAGGTGCAGTTAGATAGCTCGAGTCTGTACCTCACAGGAGAATGATAAGTAAAAATACGAAAAAATAGTAAAAGCAATGAGGCTATCCTATTTACTGAAAACATCACGGGCGACTTGAACTGCACGACGGGAAGCTATATACAAAGGCCGGTACCAGACATCCTTCTTGTTTGGTCAGCGAGCCAAACCAAACATCCATTACGTGCGCCAATATTTGCCTCCTTTTAGCGACACCACTACTGTATAGTGGCCTCAGTCCGAATTCCCATCGCTCCCATGTGACTGTATCTATACTGGACAAAACGCGCCGACTTATTCATTATATTAGGGTAGCGCATTCTGCTTGGTGATACTCCAGAGAAACAAAGCAAGTCATCAAAAATGCGAAGATGGGGAACAGAAAATCATGAAAATCGAGTCCAATGGGCGACATAGGATTTGCTATTTATTTCACACCGACTCTTTCTTTCTCAGAGCAAGGAAGACACTTTGTCGTGTTCCGGGGCTTCCGGGCATGACGACGCCGACAGTACTTAAACATGCTTTATTCGCATGCCAGCAACATAACGATAACCAAGAGTGCCGAAGGAAAAGTGCCCCCGCCCAGCCGCGCGCCAAGCGCTTTTATTCACATCGTGGGCGAGGGTGTTGCGATATGGGCCGCGTGACAGAGTATCTCGCGAGCACACGTGTACAGATATGCGACATCTTAGTCCTTAACTTTAGTATCAAATGTATTCGTTAAAAAAAGACAACAATATTCCGCTTCCCGCGATATCCGGAGCGCAGAAAGGAGTGGGCGGCCTAGGGGAGGCGTGATAGCCAGAAAGCGGCATCGTGTTGCTGTACTACTTAAGATGAGGGAAAAGTAGAATAAACGTGCAGCAACTGATCCCATTGTAAAAAGGAAAAGTGAACCATTGCACTCTGTGAAGGTGGATCTCTTACGCCTATCGACTTTTTGTCCGGTTCGCGATGTAGACAAGAAACTATCATCATCATGCTGTCGCTCGCTCACTTCTTCATCTTCCGCTTCGCTCCCCGAACACGTGCGCCCGGCGCGCGCTCCTCCGCTGCGCCGATTTGTCCGGCGTGGGATGCAATAACTCGGATGGGGGAGAGAACGAGTACAGAGAACGAGAGAGAGAAAGAAAAGATGGAAAGAAAGAGAAATAGAGACAGACTGAAAGAAAGGGCTGAAAGAGGGAAAAAACATAGAAAAACAGAGAAAGAAATAGAGAGAGAAAGACATAGAAAGAAGCAGACAAAAAATAAACAGAAGAAACAGAGAACAAGACATAAAGAGAAACAAAGGGAGAATCAAAGAAAGAGAGAGAGAGGAGAAAGTAAGAGATGAAATAGAGAAAAAAATGTTGAAAGAGCGAGAAAGAGAGAAAGAAATATAGAGAAAAAGAAAGAGTGAAACAGAGACTCCCAATGAAACCCGATCGATACCTAGCCAATACTTTACAATGTGATCACGCGAACACTTCGTGCATCGAGGGTGTGAATGCACGAAGTGTGTATAGTTAAGCCAGGACTGCGGCCGAGTGCCGACCAGCTCTGCTTTGCCCCAGCCTTGCGCGACTCAGTGCAAGCTGTGCGATTTTTCCCCCCGCTTGGGTTGCCATGGAAGACGATATCAGAATGAATTCGAAAACATATTCATAGCGAGCAGACAAGGACGTAAGAGAGACGACACGTCCTTGTCTGCTAGCGCTGAATAATATTTTCGAATTCCGTTTATAAACACGCCCAAAAAATGGCAATGCCACAATGAAATTAAGTATAGGCATGTAACCCCATTACGTACGGGTGATGCAAGCATTTATATGATTCACTCACTCACTCACTCACTCACTCACTCACTCACTCACTCACTCACTCACTCACTCACTCACTCACTCACTCACTCACTCACTCACTCACTCACTCACTCACTCACTCACTCACTCACTCACTCACTCACTCACTCAAATTTTACCAAGTACACTATACAAGCATGCATACAAAGAGATTTTCTCTCCTTGCACATCCACTCATTACAGCGCTACAACATACTACGCCCAGGCATGGCGACAAAAACCCAAGGGGACATTCCATGCCCTAACGCCATAGCGAGGACAATGACTTGCCGGAACGAGGAAAAAAAATAAAAAGGACGAAGGCACCGTAACGGTGGCGATGGCTCGCCGTCGGCCGTTGCACGAAGCCTCTCACGAGCCGTCGCGAAGTATGCGACCTTCCGTCCCCCACGGGTGAATCAATTTCCGACACACTCGAAGCCCCTGCATCTGCACGCGCGGTAGCCACTCCAAGCAGCCCCCGAGTGTTGACGCCTCCGTGGAGCAGCCACAGCTTTCTGCCACCACAAAGAAAAGGCCCGGCGCACGCGCGGAAATCCGGAACCGAGACAAAGGGAGCACCCACGTGCCGGCACTTCGAAAAGTAAACAGATTCGAGCCAACGACCTCGGGGACAGCATTGTATAGCCGTCGCTACCGATCACACGAAATCGTCTCTGTGCGCTTATTGGCAGGGAGCAGGCTTGACAGCAATGAAATTAAAGTAATTGCATTACCTTTTTGCTGTCATAGGCAAGGTAATGAATTAACTTTGCGAGCTGGTAGTTTAATAATGCATTGAATTACATTGAGCGATTAAATCCAATCAATTACTCACTACTCTCAAAATTGAAAATTACTTTTAACTAAAAATAGGACGTCCGCTTCCCAGTGGCGTAGCCAGGGGTTGGCACACTGGGCCCGTGCCCCCCCCCCCCGTAATTCATTTTTAATTATTTTTTCCCATATGATACAGAGCACAAAATGACACTCGACCACACTTATCTGCCCTGACCCCATGTCGGATCAAGGAGGTAATTGAAGAGCTCATTGGCTGATGCCTTAGGTCTACGGCTCCGCTGGCAAGATATCCGAGATTTGGATGCATACGTATGAGCTGTAAATAAAGTGCACATGAGTTGTTCACGAATTATGATTTTTTATTAAAGTAATTTCATTACCTTTCAAAAGTAATAGTAATGTAAATTAATTACTTTTCTACTATCACTGGTAGTCAGCGATCACTGGTCGGCAAGACGACTCGTGCGTCGACTCACTCGGACCAACCTGTGACTAAGTAGAGGCATAGTAAATCTGAGTTCGAGTGAGGCCAGCTAAATATATATATATATATATATATATAAAGCTTTAGTGAGAAAGGGCAAAAATAAAACAATGGTGAAGCCCCTAGCCACGGGCTCCATGCATTAGCTTAGTGGCTCACTTGGCTTGGTCCGTGAGCGTCAGCTCGCTGCCCAGTTCCTCGTCTGCCAAGCCATGACCCTCGCAGCCTCAGAACGTTTGGTTTCGTAAATTTGTGTTCGATTGTGGCGCTCTTCTGGCGCATGTGAGCGTGATGTGTCACAACGTAGGCTTTTCGTCACGCCACGGACATTTGTCTACGTACGCTCCACCATGTGCACTCGACCACAACATAATACGGACCACGCGAGCGCGTTCACAAATTGCCGTCTTCGCCGTCTATAGTGGCGAACTGTCTGCTTTCGAAGGCATTGCTCTGGCCGCGCATCTCGACAGCAGACGGCTTACCACTAGACAACGAAGACGGCAATTTGTGAACGCGCTCGCACGGTCCGTATTATATTGTGGCCGACTGAACCTCTCGAGTGCAGATACAGAGAGACAGGAAAAGAAGACAGAATCCTGGTGAGTGAGACGTATGTATTCTGGTGAGCGAGGTTATGGGTCAGTGGATATATGCTGTCTCTGTGCACACCTAGCTTCTTGAACTGGAAAAGCTTGCCCTGTGGCATGAAACGACTTTACATGTATGTACATACATGCATAGCAATGTTCCGTAAGGTACACAGCGGAGATCGGTACTTTGAACAATAAACGCACAGATAGTATAGTCAGGTGGGTGGACTGAGTGCACGTGTGTGTGCGTGTGTAGTTTCCCTCCGGTAGCGCTGTACATCTTGTCGGGCGCAGCCCAGTGTACAAATACGCAATGTCCTCAAATCCACAAGCGCCGCAGACTTGCGAGAGCAGATGGACGGGAAAAACAAAAAGTAAGGAAGGACCGAAAATAACTAGGCACGCTATCGTGCACCAGACCACCTCCTAATCTTCAGTCACGTGCAAGGCGGATGAAGGGTTCGCGAGGGAAAGCGAGAAATCACGAGAGACTCGCAAACTAAAGGAGAGAAAACGAAGCATTTCGAAATTGCGCCGTGAAGTGGCCTTTCCCGCCAGGAGGAGCGTCACCCCATTAGTCGAGGAAGGCAGAAATGAGCGCAGAAATAACAGTCGAAGGACACAGGGAAAAGTATCTATTTCTCCAACGCACGCGCGTGTGGGTCTCTCGCATTAAATCAGATATAAGGTACTATACAAGGGAAGTACGACGTGGAGGGGGACGCGCCAAAGCTGGCACGTAATCGTGCAAACCCCTCCGTCCTAATGCTCGGCTCGGATTTCGGGGATTTACTTTGCGCGCACCGGCGTCACAGCCGTACCCTGCGGGCTGCAGAGTGTGCTCTCGCTAACGAGCGTTATTTGTGTCCGCTGACGCACTAGGCGAGACGATTCCGCCCCCTGGGCTTTTCTCTTCGCCTTATAAACCCCCCCGCTGCCGTGGCAGACCGAGTGGAAAGAAATCATGCGGGCGCGTGCTTAGGATTACGCGACTAACGTGCGCCTGCCCGCATCGCAGACAGTTCCCAAATATCCCAGTTTGGCGAGAACAGCCGATTTTCAATCAAAGCCTCTCGGAATAAAACAAGGACAATGGGAGTAAAAAGTTGCTAAACGGTAGCGAGCAAACGACAAATCCGTTATATGATTTCATTTGGTCTTACTCAAGTTTAAGTTTTTGTAGGCGAACTAGCGATGCACAGTGTGTCAGGAGTCATCTTACGGACTAGGGTGACGTAGTCCGAATAATACGAGGAGGACCCACGAAGAAGCATGCATAAATTATAAAAAAGGCATAGCCACATGGCTAACATAAGTAACATCAGTGAGGCAGTTGCATACACCAACTACATCAAGAATTGCACTGTAAAAAGAACAATAAACACAACAAAAATAAAAAATACGATAACTGTAATAGAAGTTAATAAGAAAGTGATAGCCGTAATAGTGTGATTTATGATGATTGGAAGAATTTGTTTTTTTTTTTTAAGTACACAGGTTAGATGAGTTTATATTGGGTGCCAAAAAGTTCCATAATAAGATGGCTGTAAATAACAAGGATATTATGCCGTAATTAGTGCGAACTCGTGGTAGTAATAAACTTCATTCTGGTGCAAAACATGAAAGGTGGGTGTTTTTTTAATAAGATCAATTATTTCTCCCAGTTCAATTATTTCGTCCTCATGCCTTCGAAAGACCGACGTGGAATGTGTAATTACCTATACAAATACGCTTCCTTAAGCACGTTTTCGAGGCTCTGCCCAGAAGGTTGCTAAAGTAAAATGTTAACACCAACAGGGCAGAGTTGAAGATAACTGATTAGATTAGATAGCAGGAAACCGCGAGAACAATCGACAGGTCGTGTTAATTCGGATTTGTCTTGATTGGTCGGTGGGTTAGTGGGCTTTAACGTCACAAAGTGACGCAGGTTATGAGAGACACCGTTGAGGGGGGGTCTCCGGATAATTTCGACCCCCTGAGGTTCTTTAACGCATGCGCTGAAATCGCACAGTACAC
Source organism: Rhipicephalus sanguineus (assembly GCF_013339695.2). Lineage (NCBI taxonomy): Eukaryota > Metazoa > Arthropoda > Arachnida > Ixodida > Ixodidae > Rhipicephalus > Rhipicephalus sanguineus. The sequence continues at coordinate 87,087,695 of NC_051180.1, forward strand.
AGGCCTCTAGCATTTCGCCTTCATCGAAATGCTACAGCCGCGGCAGGGATCAAATCCGCGCCTGTCGGGTCAGCAGCCGAGCACAGTAACCACTATAAGTCACCGTGGCGGGGCAATTGTCCTCGAGCTTTCGACGCCAAACAATAGCCACATTTAGCCGTATCTTGCAGAGATCGCTCACTATCGAAATCCGGAACAATCAAAGCGTACCACGCCCAAATACGCGGACGTCCGTAATACAGGTGTCATGTATAAGCGCATATACTGAAGAGGAATACCGAAGATAACAGAGGAAAGCAAGCGAAAGAAATGGACATCGGCTGGCCACATAATGCATAGGACACACGACTGGTAGACTGTAAGAGCAACAGAACAGCTACCAAGGGATGGGAAACGCAGTCAAGGAAGGCAGAGGGTTAGATGGATGGATGGATGAATAAACTTTATTTCGGTCCCTCGGAATGCGCCCTAGCACGTTGCGGGCCGCTCCCACGTCGGAACAGAAAGATCAAGTCTCTCTGCTGCGTCGCGGGCCCGTTGGACTGCCCATAGTTGTGCTTCGAGTCCGGAGCTTGTAAGAGGGTTAGATTGAGTGACGAGATTAAGAAGTTAGCAGGGACGCAATGGAGTGAGCTCGCAGGGGATACGGTAAACTGGAGGTCGTTGGCAGAGGCCTTTGTCCAGCAGTGGACCTGAACAGGCTGAAAATTATTATGATTATGATGACGATGATGAGTGAGTGAAGAAAAAACATTACTACCAAGATAGTTTTACACTGATAGTTGGATGCGAGTTAAAAGACATCGAATGTTTAAGAGAATGCGTAATTTATAATTCCTATATACATTCTGCGCATTTTTATTCTTTCCGTGAAAGAAAATTTCATTGCTTACGGCTGTCAGGAAGACCTTTTGCCTGGGTCATTGCAACTGACGAAGTCGGTACGGCGAGAGAGCATAGAAATAATTACGGTAGCTTGCACGAGAAAGTCTTATGACGGCCCTGCAGAAAGAACTAACGATACAAACGAACACCCGAGTCAAACGAGAAAAAAAAAATCGAACGATAGGCTTAACGAACTTCAGAAAAAAAGGTGGACTCAGCAGCTTGATTAATTAGTCATTACTTGAAAGCATCGGGCCGGTCTTCCTAAAAGTAAAGTTAGAGGGACAGAACGAAGCCAGAGAAGCTGGCTGCATAGGATCACAGGATTAATTACAATGGCCTCACTAAAACAACACTAGCGCCGCAAATTACTAATGCGACGTAATAAAGATGCCAGTTACTCAGTCTGCGTTACGTAGAACGAAGCGGCATGAACTACGAATAAACGCTGAAAAGGCACGTACACAGAACGCGGACGCGATTAGGGCTCGTCGTTAACTGAGCCAAATTGTAGAGGTTTCGTTTCAGTCAAAATGAAAGCTTCATTCAAGTATAAGTGATAGTGGTATGAGCTTTCATAGGTAATGAATCAAAATTACTGGAATGTATGTGACTCCGAATCGAAAGTAATCGCAGCTCTTCTACCGTGCTGCGCTAACTTCAGGGGCCACGGCTTCCTGCGCCGAACATCTTAATAAGCAGGTTTGAGAACGGAAGTAGTGAGCGGTTCTTTATTTGGGAAAATACACAGTAAACATATCTCACAGTCGTGTTATATGAAAGTGCATGAAAAGTATCTGTACGAACTCTCCGCGGTGATCTGTGTGACCCCCTTGTAGGTATTGAACACTGCCCTTAGAGGTATTCTTTTACACCAGAGGTCCTATGTGTACATAATGCGTCTGTTTTTTTTTGTTTTTTTTTTACAATATACAATATGTAGAGATAACAACGAAATAACAAACATGCAAGACACTAAGCTGTCCACACCACCGATAAGGAAAAAGAAAAGGTAGTTCTGAAACAACGCTTTAGCTCATTCCCGATTTTTAACCCATTCGTAGTTCGATAAGCCGGCCTTCCGATAACCGCTGCGCTAGCTTCATCCCGTGTGTCTCAACAGACCTGTGGCTAGAAAAACGTTCCCGAGGTTAATGAGTGCCTGTCCAAACGTGCGAGTACCTTTTGCTCCAATTAGAGGAGCCACAGGTACGGAACGGTGCACACTGAAGACGCAGCGAGAGCGGGTAAACCATGCAATGAAAAAAAAAAAAAAGAAAAGAAAGACCACACCCACTGTCACGCATCGCCGCCACAATCTCTCCGCACACGAGCCATCAATCAGCGAGCGCCGTGCACTTGTGGAGCTACACACACGCGCGCGTCACACACACGCAACGCAGGCCAACTGAAAGTAAATTAAAGGCTTGTTTCTCGAGAAAGACCGAAAATGAAAGGCGCATGAAAAACCGAGCAATTAGCTGCCGTGCCTTGTGCCAACAGCACTTGGCCTTGCTTTTCTTGATTAGCTTAAAAGGGAAGCGAACCCAGCGAGAGCCACAGTAACAAAAGGGAGAAGAGGTGATGGAGCGCATCCGCTCGTCACGCGCCTCGCAGCGAACTGGAACCGGGCTGGAGTATTGTTTAGAATGGGTGACGGATTGTCGGCAACGCATCGCACAAAAAACGTCACCCGGCCACGACAGCGACAATGAGCCGTGAATGCGAGGAGGAAGGTGAAAGACTCTTCGTTTCTTTTTTTTTTCTTCTTCTCAAGAGTTTCAAGCAAGACGGACGTGCCGGCCGCGATGTCCTGGATTACTCCTCGTACCTCTCGCTGACCGGCGCCCCGTGACGGACTCCTCGCCCGCTATGCCGTGCGCCGCTCATCGTCGGGACCTTCTCCGTTTCGTCGGTGTTGTGCATTGTGCCTCTAGCTGTGTTTCGCGGACCCGTCCCTGAACTCCCGTGACCGTTTCCCAATCTTTCCTGTCCTCTTTTCTCTTCGTTGGATGGATGTGCTCCTCTCACTTTTCTCTCTATTTTCCTACTATTCTTTTATTCCCTCCTTACCCCCCACCCCTACAAGGCACTGCGCCGTGTCGCCTATAGGCAGACAGAAATTAGGTGCCTTTTTCCTTTCCTTAATAACCACAGAAGAAGAAGAATCTGCTGATTTCTCAGATTTGTCAGGCCCACTTTATTTTTTGCCGACACTAAACCACGGCGGTATACGTTTTAACGAAAAAAAAAAGAAAAAACGGTAGAACGAGTGTCACCGCCTGTGGTGATCGGCTCCCTACCAGCGGTAAAAAAAAAAAAGAAAGAAAACAGGGAAGGAATTGATTCAAACAGAGTCGTTAAAGGTGTAGGTGACAGTGCATTATAAAAATAAAGCCTTGTATAAGGGAACAAATGCGTAGACGGATTGCCGATTCTGTACCCCAATAGAAGGAATAGCACGATTGACTAGACTAAGTAAATGCTTGTCGGCGCCTCACTTCAAATGTGGTGCTAATAATAATAATAACAATAATAATAATAATAATAATAATAATAATAATAATAATAATAATAATAATAATAATAGTAACATTATTATTATTATTATTATTATTATTATTATTATTATTATTATTATTATTATTATTAAGAAGAAAAGCGCAGGGGGAAGAGAGCTCATCAGAAGAGTATGCAGAGAAAGCAACGATGAAAAAAGAAAGTAAAGCCTAAAAGAGAGAGTGAAGGCCATTTTCAAAAAAAAAAAAACAAGAACAACGAAAAAAGATTAGGCAAAAGAAACGCCGAAAGAACGCCGCCTCTTTTTTATTTTATTATTTTTGCGCTTCGAGCCGCGGCAGCCGGACGCTCTCGAAGCGGCCGGAAGAGCCTATCTGGAAGCGCAAACAGCGCCGACTTTTGCAGAGACGGACGGGTGAGCCGGAGTGCCCGAGAGGCGATTCGGACGGACCACAATCTCGGGCATCGATAAGAGGAGGAAGCGGAACTCGGGGCGTCGGATGAAGGAGGAATGCCCCGTCCAGTGGCTGCAGCTGCAATCACCGACAGAGCGCCACGCCCGACCACCGTGGACTCTCGCGCCACGCTTGCGGGAACGGAGGAGGAGAGACGCGCCCAACGGCAAACAAGCGCGCCCTTCAAAACGTCTGTGGTCGCATCGTCGCCGAAGACGACGTGGCTTGGCTGTGCAGACACGCCACCACCCCGAGTGTAAACGAAAGCGAACCTCCAACGCCCGTTTCCTCAGCCACAACGTTTGTCCAAGACGCCCAAGGCCTGGTTTTCACTTTCATGACGACTGCCTTGTGGCGATGCCGATGCCAACGTGATAAGTTGTATCGTTTCATGCCGAGTGTATGGGGAGACCGAGATGATGATCCAGAATACGCGCCGCGTCCTTATGGCGCAATCTTCTGTCTTCGGTGAGATTAAAGCCATTCGTACGACTACTATACACGCATCTTCTCTCCCATTACGAAAAACATTGAACTGATTCCTGAGATTGGTAGGCAGTTACACCCATCGTTAACCGTCCACTATTTTCCTTGCTAGCTGATGAGCGCAATTGCATTGACTCAATAGTTCAAACGCAGGACAGCACTCATATAACGAATCGGCTCATACGTAGCATCATCTGAACTTCGTCACTATCTTCCGCCAGCATATCTGCGCTGGTTGCACGCAGTAAAGCAACAAACAGTACAAGAGTACTCTTAATGCGATGCTTTACAGAATACGCGCCTTAAAACTCGCAATAGTTTTATAAAAGCGCTGCTTTCTATTCCTTTGTCTTTCCTGAGTTATGGTGAACGTTATCGCATAATCGTCATCAAACCGAGTTATCGTCTGGCTGTTCAGTCGGTTAGCTTGGAGAGTAAGGTAGGTACCAGAAATTGTGCAGTGTTACACTACCTTTCGGGCCGGCTCAATTTTACAGGGATGAGAACTTCATATGGAACGAGATCCGGGACAAAGGTAATAGGCCGTAGCGTGGATCATTTCAGGCTAGTTTAGCGCACACGACTGATTACCGTTTTCAGAACGTCCAACCATCATAATATGCACATAGTCTTTAAAACATTCCATTTTTTACCAAACTGCTATCAACAAAAATCACATATAAAGCATGGCTGGGCACAAGCTGGCCATGGCCCAAGTTGCCGTTTATACTTCACGATGCTTCGCGTACACCAGACTTGAGCTGCCTGCTACGAAGGTAGCCGTACAAGTCAATTCGACTTGATCGGATCTCTTCCTATGAACCAAAATCCAAAAGAGCTACGCAGACATCACAGGAGTTGCGGCACAAAGTAACAGACACTAAGACACAATGGCGTGAGTGCAAGAGTCCACAGACGACTCGCGAGCATACGAAAACATTGTGGCGAATTTCCCTAAGGGGGCACCTTCGTGTCTGCGAAAGATTAGCCGCGCATGCCGCGCACTAACAACGCTAGCAACAGTGGCCAACGTTAACAAAGCCTAAGCTAATAGTATAGGCAGCACTGACCAACGTTAAACAACGGCAAACATTAGCTAGTGCTAGTACTATGCGTCCAGGGACCCCTCACTCCTCACTTGAAGGCCCGTAAATGCTTCGTAGTGGAGTTTTCCTTCAAAGTTTATTAATCGTCTAGGTTTACAGTTCGCCTCGATCGTAGTAATAGTTTTACAGCGAGGATGTATACCTCTACCCAGGAATGGTTTCGTTTCCGCGGACTAAAAACGAAGCGCCGCTGTTTGAAACGCCGCTGTTAGAAACTGCTGAAGCGAAACCTGCAAATCGTAGCGCCATCGAAAGGTCGGCATATCCAAACCAGACGGTATAGGAGGGCGCCAAGACATACAATGGCTGACTAGGGCGACTAGCACAACCGACAAAAAGGACGACGCACGAATCATCCGCCTCGCTCCGCTGAGGCTTTCAGCGTGAGCGAGAAGCTTTCAGGCTGCCGGCGTAGACGTGCCATGGCATGGGCAGAGTCAGGAATGGCGTGGATACAAATGGCAGTCGTTTTGTGCGCCAGCCTCCAGCACCTGCGCGTGCATTATAAATGTCGGCCGTCATCGCAGCGCCCTTCCACGCACGCAGCAACAACACGCAGTATGAATATGTGGACGAAAAAATGCACTGCGGCGAGTCCTTGATATGCGTGAGAATTCAGTTGGCTACACTTCTCACAGAGACGCCAAGTTGCGACTGCGAGATGCTGCTATATGCATGAATCGCGCTGAGAAATGCGAAAGAAGCGGGAAGATACAGGGTAAGACAGGGAGCCTATGCAAAGGACCTGCTGGTTCTCTCGTGCTGCGGGAAGGGAACGATGGCAATTGCAAAGAAATAGAGATGAGGCGAAAGGAAAACCGTGCACACCAAAACGATGCAGTTATCAATTCTTCGCAGCAATACGATGCAGTAGACTTGATGTCAGTGTGTATGTCCGAAACGTTGTCTGACAAAAGTGTCTACGACAGCTTGTAACGCAGCAGAAGCCAATGCAGTACATAATTAAGAGGCCTGAATAAGTCAGTTGACTAATATATATATAAGCCTCTAGGGCTGGAATAAGGCAGATATAATTAAGCTGGACAAGCTAGGTGTCACACAGCGAGTGACGAAGGCTAAAGTATAGTTGTAACCTTAGTTGCAAAAGGTCATTATTCGCACAGCAAACAGACGAGGCTGATATTTAGTGGAGATGAAGATATGTTTGAGTTATAGTCATATGATCTGTAGAGCGTCACCTGTTTTGCATTTGAGTGACGGCGATAAACAATGCATATGCACACAGTCGGTAACATTAATGAATTATGATCGCGATTTAAGAACAACGGGCGACGTAAACAATGAGGGCAATCAGACGTAGCTATATACGAGATTGTTAAGATATATCTTAGGCTGATGACGGTGGCAACGGCAACCAAGCTTTAAAAAAAATAAACATAGAACCTTCGTTGAAAGATAAAACAGGAATTATTAACGACACTGTACTGAGTGGCTCCCCAGATTCGAGTTCCTCAGGACTCCAATAAAGTTCTTGTCATGTCATGTCACTGTACTGAGTCGCTCCGAATGCCGCAGCACATGACCACGCGGTCGAACAGTGCCCGATAGGAATGTTTTGATGAAATAAAGAATTCTATAGACAACAACCGCGAAGCACTGGGCCGCGGCAGATCTTAGCGATTGCGGTATCAAAATAGACGCGACACGTGTACGCACAGTACTTCCACTTCAAATGCCCTCTCTAGAGTGCTGCCAAATATACACCCACGCAGGGCACGTGTTCTCGGCGGCTTCAACGATCGACGAGCCGCACTCGGAAACACGCGCCTCTACAAGTAAAACATTGGCTACAATCCAGAGCCCACTTGCCACGCGAAGTAGCGCGCACCGTTTCTTTATATACATTATTAAGATGTCTCCTCAGTGTTTTTTTTCTTTTTTTTTCTGCGTGTCTGCTGTCACTATACGTTGCTATGGCAACAGGAACGCCTGTGTCTCAGATTTATGATCAGAGTGCGAAGGATCGAACAGCGACTCGCATGCTATACGAGACGGTGACAGTGTGTGACTCCTTCGGAACGTGGACCGAGGTACACGCTTACGCGGCGTGCTTTGCACCATTAGCGACACGAAGCTGACACAATGTTTAGATTTCATGAGGATTCGTCCCCTCAGGCAATAATGGTCATCTTCCGCGATTGAAATCTGCGCTCTATACTTTTTTTTTTATCGGAAACAGTAAGTGACACAGATTGGTGCATGGCTTCGTCAACTCAAGGCGCCGGTAGCGGACGCACCTGTGAAATGAAACAAGACACGGAACATCGATGAAGGATATTGTAGAAGAATAAGAACCCGAAAGGGGGTAAATCATTTTGGGGTGCGCATGAAATATATCACGTGCACATTGAAGACCTAGAATAGGATCGCATTGTTTTTTTATCATGGACAGTTACAAAATACATGGCCTCGTTCAAGAACGCTGCAAAGGGACCCAGTTCAGTTAACGTCAGCTCATGAAGGATGTAAACTACGGCGCATAGTCACCCTCTCGGCTCAGGATAATTAGTCCAGGAACTCGCGAGGTTATCGATTGCCTATACTGCGGGAAGGCGGCACACACTTTCGAAAGCTCGTCAGAAAATGCCGCGTAGGCAGCGGCGGCATATCTGGCAGGCGTCTTCTTATCGGGAGACTCAGCCAGTAATTACTTTATTAGGAGTCCCACTAATATGCGTTGCCGCGCCCTATGTACGATGTTGACCTCTCGCGTCACGAAGGCTTCGAGACTAAAACGTAACTAACGGAGAATTTTATCCTTTCATTTTAAACAACACTGCCGGTGCACAGAGCCATATACTCAGACACACCGCGGCAAGTTCAAAGTGGTAAGGTCACGGTAGAGGTCGCTGTGGGGTGTCACGTGGAAATCATATGATGCCCTGGTAAATGACAGGCACGAGGGGGGAGCCAAAACACCACGTTCACTGATAAACCAGTTAAGGTGCTAGTTGGAATAATAGTTAAGGTGATGGCGCTTATACTAATGCTGAAAGACCATTTAGGGTTTCGCTGTGGCTCTTTTGCGGATACTTCGCAGATACGGAAGTTGTCAAGTCTGCTATCTCTCGTTAGCAGGTTCCATATCTTCAGAAGCGTTGGAACGAAAAGCGTTTCAGATGATCTGGCGAAGCGCAAGAATAAAAGTGGGCTCAGTCAAGCTCAATTCACACAGGATAAATACGTCATTGTCTCAAATTTCCAATCATAAGTCAGGAGCTTGCAAGACTACTGACTGAATTTAGGTAGTACCACGTAATACCCCTTATGATTGGAAATTTTTTAGCCGTAATTTCTGCCGCGCTCTCTCTGCATAGAACACTTTTTATTTTTTTGGAAAAGCGCACACACGCCGCATCTATCGCATCGTCCTCGTTTTACATAAAAAAACACAATAAAATGACAACAACGACAGCCGAGGCCAGAGAACACTCGAAGGAGAAAATGTATGATACCGAGCCAAGCAGAACAAGAATGTAATAAATCTGAATAACGTTTATACTACCTATATACGAAAATTACTCGATGCAGACTGCACAATAGTGTGAAAAGATGCTCGGGCAGAACAACTGCCAATCAGGTCTGCCAAGCTAAAAAAGTGTAGCAACAACATCACCGCCACCACTACCTCAAGGCAAACACACTTGCTTGTCCTTTTCAAAGTATTGCTGGTATGTACTATAGGCTTTGAATAGACTTGCCCGGTATGTCTTCTGCATCTCGTTCTTTCATCACTGTCATCCATCATGATATTGATTTGCCTCTTTTCTTTTCCCCAGGGCATCGCTGCTGATTAGAGGAACGTAATCTCAAGCCGACCTCTACATTTTCCCTCGTCCAAAATTTCTTCTCTTCTTAAAACCAAACACGAACACTAGATTGTATAACAAAAATAATATTTTAGTAAAACAACGGCTGCCAATGTTTCTTGGCTCTATTTTGCCGCGGAAGCTGTTATGAGATCACAACAACGGCCGGTTTTGGAGCCGTAGTTGTGCGCCGCCGCCGGTTTCCGTAACCGCTTTCGCACGAAATAAGAAAAAGGAAACGAAATAAAATATCCTGTATGGAACGGGGTTCGAACCTGGGCCCTCTGCGTGGCAGCCCAATGTTCTACCAGAGAGCCATGCCGGTGCTTGAAACTCCTTTGCAAAAAGGCCCTATACAGGCTTCGTGTCGGGAAGGAACCGCATTAACATAACATAGGGTCGTAGAAGAGTAAAATAACAGCCAGGCAACACACAACGCGAACTCTGTAACCGGGCGTCACACAATGCGAATTGCACAACGAGTGGGTTATTGAATGTTTCCAACCCATTACAAAGGACTCTGCCATAATTTTTCATAGTCACCAGCCGCCGCATCAAGAAGGTGCACATAATGCCCTACAGATGTGTAACGGGTTGCTGGCTTCTCCGCAGAATGACGAATAATGGCGTAGTGGGTGCTTCCCAACTGCACAAAAATTACGATTTATGGCGTAGTGGGTACCTTACATGTGTACTTGTATTAGTAGCCCCAAGGTATTTTGCAGCGGGCTCTCGAAATACCGCCCTTCCAGCTTTCGCTGTGACTGCGCTGCGCTTTCCGCGCAGGCCTGGCGTTTTTTTTTTTTTTTTTTTTTAGCACGAAAGGCGTTTTAGGCCGGGGTCCACCACGGCTCCACTGACGTATTTCCGTCACGGATATGTCATTCTAAAATATAAAGACTAACAGATGGCAAAGGAAAAACCTAGAAGAAAAAGTTCCGTCACCGGGAGTCGAACTTACGACCCCTCGCCCCGCAGCGCGCGGCGCGAAACGATTCGGCCACAGACGGCACGTTATTTGCAATGCTAAAGGCGAGCTATTTATATACACCATTTGCCGGAGCGGTTCTCAGCGATCGGTGGTACATCAGCGCGTTTTCATTATGACTAGTGAGATAGCGCGAAGGGCTCGAAGAGCGCGCTTTAAAGGTCGTCGCCCCACGCGGATGAGCGCGCTCCTCTACAGGGCGTGGTCGCTCATGCGCGCACTTATCTCGTGATCGCGGTGGCTTGTACGTCTTAGGCTCTCACCGCAAGTTTGCGTTGAGAGCACGAAAGTCGCCTCGCTCACTGCAGCGGCCGCTTTTGCGAAAGGAGCCTGCTGATCACACAAAAATAAGTTACAACTGTAACAGTTCGCGCTCATCCTGTGTATGTTCGTTCCGTGCGCCCTTTCTGCTTGAGCAGCGCGTTGCAAGTTTCGAGCTGCTTGCCGTTCTTCGCGTGGCATTACAATTTGTTGCTGTAGCATTCATTCCCACGCGCTTGGAGTGAAAGAATGCACAACAAACGCTCAAATACGTCTGTAAAGACACGTTTCGCTTTCGTGTTATACCAATTCCTATGGCAGAGGGATCAGCCATGTTTTTTTTTTAATTTATCCTCTTACCCTCCTGCCAATCCCCTGATAGAAAAAAAGAAAAAGAAAGAAGCTCTCTAACAGAGGCAGCCAGTGAGGCGGCGCAACAGTGTAGCGCCCACTGGTTGCGCTAACGAGATCCGATTAGGTTGTAGTGAACCGGAACTTAGGAAAGATGGGTCGCTCGCTGTAATCCTGCTTTCCGGGGCACTTCTCTTCCTGTATCGTTTCCAAGGTGCGCTTGTATATAATTTTCGGTTCAGCGGATTTTCTTCTTCCGGCTGTGTAGGGGCTACGTAAGCGCTTCGATCACGCGGTTAATCACCAACCGAACGAGGCGCATGCGAGACGAGAAAATTTCGCATCGCACGCAGTGGCAATTTAGAAACACGTGAGTTACGATAGGGTCGCGTCTAATGACCTGCTTATCTGCGTATACAGGACGGAGTGGTGCTCGCGAACCGTTAGCTCAAGGCAAGGCGCCAACTTTATCTAAAAATGAAGAGAGCAGTCGGGGAGAGAAGAAAGGACGAAGTGAATAAAAATTGGCTGGAAAAACACTATCATTTGCAGTTCTCAACAAACAACAAACAGATACACAGTTGAGAGTAGGATACACGGATATACTGGATATTTGACCAAACTGTACAAGTGCCATCCCTAATTCGCATATTTCCAGCTAAGTGTAGACATGCCGACTACTACGTATCGGTAAAAACGATGTAAAATATCAGATCTTGTCGATATTTTTTCCTCAGCGAGAAAAAGAGACAGACGAAAGGTAAATGCAGGGAGATTAACCAAGAGACACTTCAAGAGGGCGAAAAAGTAAATGGCAGGTATAATAGACAAGGAAAACGAAAACAAATGTGCATTAACGTGAGCACGCCTAACAGCTCACACACGTTCGTGAAGTATAATCAATTTTGAGAATCACGATAAGGGGGCTTTTGTAACAATTTGTGAGCGAAGAAAACAATCTTTTCCTCAGTAGGTAGTCTTCCATCCATGCAGCGATGTCTCCCTTCTAGAGCACACTGCCGAGTTTACAAGCAGAATGTGGTGAATCGTCTCCTCATCCCCAAAATGTTTTGGGCATGGAAGCATCATAGCGATGGGAGGCTCACCTACGCTGCTCATTCTGCAGTTCGTCTTTGGTGCTGCTGGCTGCGGAAATTGTTCGCAAGTGCCATTAGCCGGTGCATTCGCCACTGGACCTACAGCCTCGGAAGCGTCCAGCAATGCCACTTCAACTGGATTAGAGTGGCTGCATTCCTGCCGGCACGACCAGCTTCAGGGTTTCCTGCCTTATCTTGCTCTACCTCAACTCGTGGCAGCTGCAGAAACATCGACAACCCCCCCCCCCCCCCTACGCCCCGTTTAAAACCGAGTGCTGCGCAGTCGCCGCTCAATGGGCATGGAAGCATCATAGCGATGGGAGACTCACCTACGCTGTTCATTCTGCAGGTTAGTTACCAGTCGCAACTACCTTGCTATTGTTTTAAATCGAATGATCCGTTTCTAGTGGTGTTTCCATGCCCTTAAGCCTTGTTCGAACCTTTTTGCTCGCTGCTATTGCTTTTGTGTGGGGATGTTGAGTGCAACCCGGGTCCTAATGAATCATCGGCTGCTCTTGAGGAAGTTCTTAAAACTGTCAAAGATTTACATGAGCGATCAATCAGAATGGAAACAGTACAAAAATCAGTTGCCGAAACGGTGTCTGAGCTAAAAGACCAGCAGAAAAACACTTTTCGAGCCATAGCTGATATAAAGGCACGGTTAGAGGCTGTTGAAAGCCAGACTACATTACTTCAGCAATGTCGGGCCGATTTCAGTGGGCTACATGATAAAGTTAATCGACTTGAGTCGGAAGCCTGCGCGCTGCGCCGTCGGCTAGACGACGCAGAGGGCCGTTCTCAACGAGATAATCTAGTTTTTTATGGCATAACAGATGTTGAAAACGAGGTGTATACTTATTCTGAAGCCAAAATTTTGAGCGTCATTAATGATAAACTGAATCTGAGCCTTAACAGTGATAGCATTATACGCGCTCACACGCTCGGTCGGTTTATGAAAATGAAAACACGGCCGATCATTGTCAAATTTGCTGCATACAAGCAAAAAGAAACTGTGCTTGCTAAGTGTTCCTTGCTTAAAAATAGTGGCTTTACTCTCAGTGTGGATTTCTGCCCCGCCACGCGCGAAATTCAAAAAAAGTTGAGAGTATGCCAAAAGCCTGCGTACGCCATATAAACTTGGGTACAAAAAACTGCATGTTGGCGGTAAATCATTCGGCTATATTGACATAGATCACACCATTGTTGAGATTGGTATCCCAAAAGTTTCATCGAATTCGCATGGTACATCCCCTCGAGCACTCCGCTCTGGCCGCTTTCTGCAGCATAAAGATCGCTAGGGACACGGGAGGGGAAACGGTGCTACTCGCTCAGATTAGAATTGTCTATTCTATACACTAACATTCGTAGTATCTACCGCAAGAAGGATGAGTTATGTACCGTAATTAACGATATGAAAGCCGATCTCATCGCACTAACTGAAACATGGCTTAGCAGCAAGATATCTAACACCGAATTGTTTCATTGTGAAAAAAGGTATGTACTCTACCGCAGTGACCGCTCTGACAGGGGGGGGGGGGGGGAGTCTTGCTGGCCGTGGACGAGCGTTTTGATTGCTACTGTATACCAATTATTTCGAACATTGAATCTGTGTGGTGCTGCTTGAATGTAAATTTCAAGAAAGTTATTGTTGGCGTCTGCTATCGCTCCCCATCAAGCGATGCGTCATTTTGTGATAGCTTGCACCACTGCTTAAATCAAGTCACGGTTCGTTATCCCAATGCACAACTCATACTAATGGGGGACTTCAACTACCCGAATATTGATTGGTTGCACGCATACCCATTTTCCAACCCACCGACAACTAAGGCCAACCAGTTTATCACCACCTGCATGGATTTTGGTTTAACACAAATCGTCACCTCACCCACACGTGTTACTCAAACTTCTTCTTCCGTTATAGACCCTTTCGTTGTTTACAAAGAAAGCTGCTGGACGACTTCCGGTTTTGTGCGCCGGAGTAGCCGAGTAGCGTTGGCGTGGAACAAAAGCCTTAGCGAGTAACCGGCACATTTTCAACACTTTTCTCCCTGTGTCTGGCCAAATATTTTATATAAATAGTTTTCTAAGCTGCACACACAACATTATAAGAGTTAGTCCTTCACTTTCAGCGCCTTCTTTTTACCTGAAAGCGGAAAAAGAGTCTTTCCTTACTCTGGCACAACTTCAAAGGCATGCTTTCTGCTTCGGCGTTAGAGAGTGATAATTGAAGTGACCGGAAGTTTCTTGGGTGCAACACCTGCTGCTGCTATCGCAATCTTGAAACCGACCGAAAAGGCGATATACTAACGTCATCAGAGACTGTCACGTCACCCGTATTGCACATGCCTGGCCTGAGCGACCATAATATTTTGCATTTCACGTTCGATTTGTCGCATGCACCATCAGCAAAACGGTCCAAGAACATCAGAGACTACAATAAGGGTAACTATCTAGCCATTAATAATGAACTGAGCTCCCTTTTAGACATTTTCTTACCAGGTTATCTCGGGCGCTCAGTAGAAATTAATTGGAGTTTGTTCCGAAATAAAGTCTCTGAACTGATTCATCTCCATATCCCTCTTCGCCGGGTGTAATCCAATAACCAAGCTCCATGGTATAACAGATATTTAAACTGACTTTCTAACAGGAAAAAAAAGGCTTTTTAGAATCGCTAAGTATTCACTTAAACCGGCACACTGGAAAACGTACAAGACAGCCTCTATAGCATATTCGCGAGCGCTAAAGGCTACTGAATCCTCGTTCTTCAACGTAACCCTGCCGAACATCCTGAAGACTAACCCTAAACGTTTCTGGAGTATAATGAAACCAGTTAACATCAGTAAAGTATCATTACTTACACCCGCCGGCGATCCTGTTCCCGACCATCTTTGTTCTACTGTGCTAAACGATACATTCATTAAGTCATTTTCTTCATCTAATGATACCCAACGTCCTGAGCTTCAATCGTACAATCATTTTGCGATGGATCCCATCACGTTTGACCCGCATGGCATCGTCACGATTATCGATAACCTGAAACTAACGTCTTCTCACGGTATTGATGGAATTAATGGTAAATTTTTAAAGAATACCAATGAATACAGTTCTATCATCCTGAAATGCATATTTTCACAATCGTATCATGATGGTGTACCACCTGAAGACTGGAGAACTGCTGCGATTATTCCAGCACATAAAGGCGGTGATAAACATAGTCCATCTAACTATCGTCCTATATCTCTCACATGTGTACCATGCAAATATTGGAACATATAATATTTTCTCATCTTGTTAATTTTCTTGAAAATAATAGCTTCTTCTCTTCAACTCAGCATGGCTTTCGAAAGATTTTTTCGTGTGATACTCAGCTAATTTCTTTTACTAACGATTTGCATTTCTCTTTGGACTCTGCTTCTTTAACTGACTATCTTTCTTGACTTTGCTAAAGCGTTTGACAAAGTTAACCATTCACTGCTCTTATATAAACTAAGTGTTCTAAAAATTGACCCTGCAGTTCTTAACTGGATTCGTGCATTCCTTTCTTCTCGTGTTCAATTTGTCAGCACTAATGATGTTAATTCTTCCACTGCACCGGTTGATTCTGGGGTTCCGCAAGGATCAGTACTTGGCCCCCTGCTATTCCTAATCTATATAAATGGCTTACCTACTACTGTTACTTCCAGAATTTCTTTGTTCGCTGACGACTGTGTGATTTACCGTAAAATATCTAATGACAATGATATTGATTCTCTGCAGGCTGATCTCAATAACATTCTTCATTGGTGTCATATTTGGAAAATGGAACTAAACATTAAAAAATGCAAGTCTATGAGGATTTCTCGGTCGAATACAATTAACTTGTCCAACTTACTTTCTTCACAGTCACCCCCCATGAAACTAACATCTTACAGGTACCTCGGCGTCCACATAACTAACACTTTGTCCTGGAAATTACATACAGAACATATAACGTCAAAAGCTAATAAAAGACTGGGTTACCTTCGAAGAAACTTCTTTCTTGCTCCATCGTCACTAAAGTTACTACTATATACCACATACGTCCGTCCTCAAATGGAATACGCTTCATCTGTTTGGGACTCCGGTCAGGTAATATTATCACACATGTTGGAATCCGTTCATAATCGTGCGGCTCGTTTCATTTTGGCTAACTACCATCGTTCAGCTAGTGTCACCCAAATGAACGCATCTCTAAACCTCATCCCACTAGTTACCCGCCGAAAGCACACTCGCATTTGCCTGTTTCATAAAATATTTTATCATAATCCGAAACTTCGTTCCCGCTTAATCCAACCTGCTCGCTTCATTTCTCTTCGCCGTAATCACCAACAAAAAGTCACAGTCCACCATTGCACCACAGTAACATATGCCCAGTCATATCTCCCAAGAACTTGTAATGAATGGAATTCTGCCTGCATCAATAACAGCATCAATGACTCCATTCAATTCAGAGGTCCTTAAAGGGACCGACAACTGCCCAGAACATGAAATGAGATGACTGCACTGGAAAGATTGTCCGCCGCATTGACTCAAACCAACCCTGTTTATCTCGTGAGAGGCGGATTTATATTTTTATTTCTTCATTGAAAGTCGCGAAAAATGACATTTGGCGCCTCTGGCGGCAAAACCATACACGATCCGATGAAGCCGCGTCACGTGACCGTTGATTGGTGTATGCGCGTTCGATGACTTTCTGTTAGTACTGAAATATGTTCATTTCTTTATATTAAAGATATTACTCCATAAAAATGTACATATAGGCCTGCGTTAGTTGTATGCAACAAAGTGGCGCTGCCTTCGCTTGGCGTAATGATCCCATGCCGCGGAAAAGCCATCCTGACACAGGCGCAGGCAACCTTGGTCGCAGGCGCGCACAACGCTGTACAAATACCGAGAAGGTGTATAAAGCCACATCATCTCATTGTAACAGCTTGCTATTTTCAAAAATGGCTGGAAAGCTCAGAAAAGGTGGTTAAGCATAGCTACAGTAACTCCTGCGAAAGCAGAACAACGACAGCTTTCACAAGGGCTAGCGGCATTGCTATCAATTCTCAGCGTTGCTGGAGCAAGCCTTCATGCCGTTTTGGAGCCTTTTCAGATCGAAAAATGCTGTTATAAAATAACTTCGTGCTTTTAGGATAAACCACTGCAGCTACAAACGCTACGAAGGGTAAGCTTCCTGTCGCGCCGTAAAATGCTGGGTCGAGAGAAACAGTTTTCGGTCCCTTTAAACATGATTACCTGATTACCCCCTTATGCTTTGTTCATCAGTTGATTATATTTCTTTTTGCCTTCACCATGTAAATAAATAAATTATGTTCATCTTGCTTTTTTGTGATGTAAGTTGTTAGGAGTATTCATCTTTGTACCCCCAATTAGTGACTATATTTGTATGCCATTTGCTTTGTGTTCCTTGTTTTTTCATTGTTGTGCTTGCCCTTCCCTCTGAAATGTACTGTGTACCGAGGGTAAAATAAATAAAGACAATAAATAAATAAATAAATAATAAATAAATAAATAATAAATAAATAAATAAATAAATAAAAGTTGAAAGCCTGTCCTATGAGAAAAGCAGCTGTGCCACTTCCGCCTAACTATATCTTTTCGTTCTCCTGTCGTCGGAGGCAGTACCAATACCAATCCCACTTGGGACACAATGAAGAGGTGGGCGGTAAAATTAGTACAAATAACTCTTCGGGGATGTTCACCAAGGTCTAGTCATTCACTACGCTGAAAGAAAGTCCCCAGTGAAGCAGCCAAGACTGAAAACAAATAATATTTATCGTTCAGATGAGAACAATGAGTCACCACCATCGAATTCACGCACACCATCATGCTTGATAGGTCACCAACAATGAATTCAGCGTCGTCAATTTTCGCGAAACAGGGGAAAGGTTCCTGCGGTTACATGTAGTTTGCCAAAGCATACAAAGCCTGCATGCACGTGGTATAAGCGACTGCCCTCGCTCCCGTTGTTGTAAAGAGGGCGTTTACAGGACGAGTCCTATAGGCAAACGCGAAGTGCATTGCGTGATCGGTAGGCTGGGCACGTACTCTCCTGAGTGTTTAAGAAAGAAAGAAAGCCGAGACAAAGAGGGCAGAGGCTAAAAACTGTACAAAACGGCGTCACGAGGCAAAACAAGCGAGTGGAAAACAGAACAATGAAAACGTGGCTTGAAAAGGGGCTCGCACGTCGAGAGAGTGTACGGGGAAACGGCGGTGAATAAAAGGAACCGGAAAAGGCAATGGACAAGAAGGAAGCGCCGTCCAAGCGCCAGCGAATGACGTTTCCATGCAAGGAAGGAGTAAACACGATGAAAATCGCCGGCGCAAGAAGAGAGGCAGAGACACGCACGGCTAATTGCTACCGGCGTTTAATTACGGGGCGAGTGACTTCTCCCGCGGCGGGTGGATGGAGTGAGTGCGGGTTGTTTTCTTTGTATGCACGTGTGAGCAAACGCAGTCGGAACGGTCTCGACGGACAACGGGCGGATAGTCGCAAACACGCGCAGTGTGGAGTGCACTGAACTTTGACAGAACCAAA
>NC_051180.1:87106335-87127106 GCF_013339695.2 Rhipicephalus sanguineus
GGATACGCTACAGCAAGATGAAGACGATGTAAGATTGTTTAGGCGGTTGAAGCAGATACACGCAAACACCATATCGAGCGACAAGAGACTGCCCACAACGATGCTTCCGTTGCAGAAAATGGAGGCACCTTCTTTCTAGGCTGTTGCGTGGGGATAGAAACTGCATCTGCTTATGCAGTGATTGTTTTGAAGGGCACACCCATACTTGGAACAGTCCACGTGCCAATATTTCACGCTCGGTGAGGTATCGATGAAATGGTTTATGCGCACACACAGACGCGCTTTCGTTTTGTACGGTGTTTGTTGAGTCATGCGCGTGAGATAGGACGCATGTCAGTCAGACGTGACACTCTGACATCACTAATTAGTGGGATCGGTACAGCGATATAAGGACCCCAGGTAAGAGCCTTATATCTTCGCTCTATTTAACCGTCCTCCAGCAAATGGTATATTTCTTGAGTCGTTCAAGGTAAGATGAGATAAATATTTGGTCTAGTAGGCCGGCTAGTGCGCTTCCTGAAGTTGTAAAAAGTATAACAATATCAAGAGAGAGAGAGAGAAAGAAAGAAAGAAAGAAATGAAGAGAGGAAGGTGGTTTAGAAAGTGCCGTGAGTTATGAGACCTCGTGTAGTGGGCTCCACATTTATTTTGAGGACCCGCCTGAGGTTTCCGCTCTGGTAATTGAATTTAAGCGAACACGCGAGAGTGTGCTCAGAATCTGGTATTAGTAAAGAGGTGTTGCATTAGAACGCTCCCACTATGATTATGATTATTATGATATCTACTTGCGTTCACATAAAAACGGCGATACAACAAATAGTCACTCGGCCTGCTTGATATAATCAAATGAGATATACATCGCCGGCAGCCGGTGACGCCGGTGGTATAGGCAGCAACCGGTGGAACAGCTTTAATTCATTTGCCAACAGTGAGAATGGAGGTAAAAATAATAGCCATGTTGTATTAATTTCGTTGAGCAAACGGCTGCTTGAAATGTCGGCATTGATCTCAGTACAAGACGTCTGGTTGAGCGAAGGGTAACCGATATCGCAAACATAAGGATGTGATGCGAATGTAGTGGACAGCAGAAGTAAGCTTAAGCCCGCCTCCTTGGGCTGCTCTATACCAACAGCAACTTCTCTCATGCGCGTAGAACGAGAAAAAAAAAACAAAAAAAAACGAGCGACGTCATAACGACCAGATAAAAATGTAGCACTGTCCTTTCAGGCCTGCACCAAAGGTGACTGTTTCGCAAGTTAACGAGTGCAATAAAGTAAAGTAAATATCAAATATGGCACAGATTCGCTGAGCTGCTGAGACGACGGGAAGGCCACCAGGGAGTCAATTAGCGAACCCTTTGGCTGGCACGCGTTAAGACACTGGCGAGCAGATAAGACTTAGCAGCATGCAGTGGGCTTCGCCACACTGAGCACAGATTACGTAACCGCCAGGCTCCATGCGATTACTGCGAACAGATTTTTTTTTAAAATTCGGATGGAGTCATCAGCCATCGCCCTGTCATTAGAAATGATGGTACGTGGACGGTATGTCGTCCCCCATATCGACAAGTTGCAGGAGTCCCGAACGCGTGGCTTTGCCAGGAGGTTTGTCGCAGTGTCACGAGGAAAATGGCCGGGCGCCGTACAATGAAATAATTTCAGGTGCTTTTGCCGTATCGAGCAAATGGGGGCAAGCGAAGCTTTGCGTCTGCGTGCCTGATGTACTACTTTTCTTTCTTTGTTTCTTTCTTTCTATGGCATTGTCCAATCCTCCCTTCATTTCCTTCCTCCATGCCGGGAATCGAACCTTCAACCATGGGCTTAGCAGGGCAACAGTTCAGTTGCTAGAGGCAGTAACGAAAGTCCTGCGTTCATCCAGGGAACAAGGAAACGCGGCAGCGTCAAATGAAAAGGCACCCCGATAAAAGATCAGATTACCATATCAGAAACGGCTGATCGCCAACAAGCCCACTGCCGAGAGAACACCAATTACTGGAAAACGACGCACATAAATTCGTATGTGACCGACGCACCTGCGAGGGCCGCATTTCTGTACGCTCGTCGGCTCTGGGATTTTCGAATACGACGCCAAAATGTGCGAGTTAAAAGAGCTTTGCTTAAGAGCTGCAGCATTGTATCCGCATAGCGATGCCACTACTGCATGACGTTATATACGGAAGGCTACCCTAAGCTGTGTAGGAGGAGTATGTGGTATGCTCAATTTAATGTAAGCTTGAGCAACGTGGTTCATATATCAGCGAGAGCTGTCCATGGCGTCACAGACTTACGTTGGCGACGGAAACGCCGAATTCAAGAGTCCAGCATGTGAAGCTTACCTGCAAAAGAAAGAAAAACAAAAGGAACACGTGTGAGAAAAATAAAGGCAGTCTAAGGAACGATAATCACCCGTTCGATCCCGTATTATATTAGAATACCATTAGCCAGCTCATAAATCCGCATAATGCGTTGTAATCACGTGCTCAAGCAGGGCAGCCCAGTGTCTATGGCGTTGTGCACTGGGTGTCTGGTATCGATCTACACGGCGGCGGTCGTTTTTAATTAGGGGAGAAATGAACACACACGCGCACGCGCTAGTGTATTTTGGGTTAGGCACACGTTAAAGGGCTTGGAATGAATCCGGAATTTTCACTGCCGTGCTTCAATAGATTGCGATTTTGTGCGTGAAACCCCAGACTCGTCGCTTAAAAATATTGTGACAATGTAATTGAATATATAGAATTTTGTGGTGCTGATTGTGAGCCCGCATTAATAGACCATATCTTCATATACATCGCTGGGCCATAAATATGCGACGAAAAGCACCACGCCCCCCCCCCCCCTCCCTCAATGCGAAGTATATACAGCGCCCAAATAGGAAAGAATCAGTTTCTTTTTTGTCAGTATTGATAACAGAAGCATGGAAATATGCGTACACAATAAAATGAAGGAGGAAGAAGTGTACGTACGCCGACAGCATTGACGTAAGACCCCAACAGGTGTACGTACGGCACGCATGTGAATTTAATACTGCATTTTATGTGAGTGCCCGGAGCTTCCATTGAAACCAATTTAAGCGACTCCACGTAATGAGTCCTGAGTGTATCCTTCCAGCCATGGTAAGGAGTACTGAGCGCGCGCGCGCGCGCGCGCGCGCGCACACACACACACACACACACACACACACACACACACACACACACACACACACACACACACAGAGAGAGAGAGAGAGAAAGCACATTACTGTGTACGCCCACATAATCACCGCCCTCCCATGCGTTCTTATTTACATTCAGTGCCGCCTATGATTCACACGCGCACCATCATATTATTCAGCCTGGTAGGCATGCGTATATTTCGTGCTCCTGCAGGGAACACATCTATCTCGATGCTCTCGTTCGCAGAATAATGAAGACGAATATCACGGCTCTATACGACGACAGAGGCGAAAGCAAGGGCAAAAGAAAAGCGGAAGTACGTCGAGAGAAACTGTAATTAATGACTTTTTCTCGAGGGCCTCAGACATTACGGGGAACCTAATGCACGCGCAAACTAGGACGAGAAAAAAAAATAAAATAATGTCGCACAGGAAATGTCTCGCACCATAGCCGGTGTCTCCTACTTAGGTTATGGATAGTATTGAAATAAGAGTCGCGCCTCTCGACTATTACACATTTGCGCAAATGTCAGATAATTACATTTCAAGTGCGTGGAGGAACCGTATACGACAATTGCGTTAGGTTCACATATGACAGCCAAGGCTATGGCAGCGGCGTGCTGATGAAACGAAACGTAAGCGACGTAAGTGGACTGAGCACGCAGCACTTCAGAAACTGCAAGAAAAAGAAAACGGTAAGTAATGGTGTACGTCCCAATTCGATTTGCATAATTTAGTATTATGAAAGTCTAGACGTTTTCGTACGTACGTTTCATAGCAGAAATATCAGATTCATCAGCGGACCTGTGCACAAGTACACGATATTCAAGAAATCCCAGAGGAAGCACCTGACATGTGTGTTAAAGCACTTACAAGTGTAGCAATTTAGTTTTAACACGAAAGTGTTTTATGCCGGGGTCCACCACGGCTCCACTGACGTATTTCCGTCACGGATATTACGTTGTAAAATATAAAGACTAACAGTTGGCACAGCAAAAAACCAGAAGAAAACGTTCCGTCACCGGGAGTCGAACTTACGACCCCTCGCTCCGCAGCGCGGGGCGCGAAACGATTCGGCCACAAACGGCACGTTCTTTGCCATGCTAGCGGCGAGCTATTTATATACACCATTTGCCGGTGGTGGTACTCGGAGATCGGTGGTACATCAGCGTATTTTCGTCATCACTAGCGAGATGGCGCGAAGGGCTCGAAGAGGGCGCTTTAAAGGTCGCCGCCCCACGCGTCGCGATGACTGCGCGCCACTACAGGGTGTGGTCGCTCGTGCGCGCTTACCTCGTGATGGCGGTGGTTTGTACGTCTTGTGTTCTCACCGCAAGTTTGAGTTGGGAGCACGAAGGTCACTTCGCTCACTGCAGCAGCCGCTTTTGCGAAAGGAGCGCGCTGCTCACATAAAAATAAGTTACAACTGTGACAGTTCGCGCTCATCCTGTGTATGTTCGTTCCGTGCGTCCTTTCTGCTTGAGCAGCGCGTTGCAAGTTTCGAGCTGCTTGCCGTTCTTCTCGTGACATTACTATTTGTTGCTATAGCATTCATTCCTTCGCCCTTGGGGCGAAAGAATGTCCAACAAACGCTCAACTACGTCTGTGAAGACACGTTTCACTTTCGTGTTACACAGATTCCTATGACAGAGGGATCGGCCATATTTCTAACCCCGCCTGCTGCAACATCACCACCACCACCACCACCACCACCATATTTTTTAATTAGCTACTTCCTTCAGGACATTCCGAAGAAACCATTGTTGGATCTATCGTCCAGAGCGATAAAGAGAAAATCAGATAAATGGAAATAAAGTTTTAGAAATAGGAAAGCAAAAGCTTTCCGAGCATGTGTGAAAATCATAATGATCGAGGGTTAAGGTCTGTCGCCTCTTTATTCAGACCTCAAATAGGATCTTGCTAACAGTTCAATTTGACTTGCACAGTATAAGGGCAATGTTTGTATGCTATGACGAAGACACGCACAGTAAAGACGTGCGCGATCATACATTTGCACTAAGGAATACCATGTTGGGTTGCCATCTTTTGAATGCTGAAGGAGTATGTTATACTCGTAAAAGCCATAGGCGACACTAAAGAGGACACACAACAGTCAAGTCGCGCGATGATCGAGCTAGATAAAAGGCCCGACTACGTACTTTACGCATGGAACGTACTTAGCCTCATGACCCTCTCATCCGGCTGCGGCGACTTGTACTGCATAAGGCGTTTGCGTGTGCCCCTCATCATGCGCATATGCTGTTATGCTTGACCACAGAGTTTCGTATTAATACACTAGAGTGAAATCTGGCGCTGGTATCTATGGGAGCTGCAACGCATGGTGCCTCAGCCAGCATGGGAATGATGGGTAGTACATGGATTTGCCTAAGCTTCGTTCGTTCGGCTCCGTGTTACTTTTTGACTTAAAAATGGTAATTACTTAAAAATTTCAGCCATCCCACTTCACCACCTCGGCCATTTTATCCTTTATGCTCACCGATCCCAGTCCCCGATACTCACCGATCCAAGAATGGCTCGCGAGGTTCACAACGAGCCATTCTTTTTTCCGAAACACAAGCCAAAACACAACAATAAGCCAAATAAATGATAATTTGTGAACACGGGTTGCCGATGGAGTCGACGTTTCGACAAGCGGACTTGTCTTCTTCAAGGCTGCACCTTGGGAACTAAAGTTCCCAAGGTGTAAAGTTCCCCAAGGTGTAGCCTTGAAAAAGACAAGTCCGCTTGTCAAAACGTCGGCTCCAGCGACATCCCGTGTTCAAGAATTATATTTTCAAGCGTCCATCTTCCCCTGAACAATAACCAAAGCCACAAGTGCGTTCGAAGCCGCAAGCACCAAGACTTCTCGGCAAATTCATGTCATCCACGTGGTGGCTAAGCGACCGCAGCGCCGCATTTCCCTCTGGTAGATATTCTAGGAAACTATGTGCTTCACCGTTGAAAGGCGTAGTATATATCTAGGACGCGTCACGCGATGCTTCTGGCGTGCGCGGGCAACGCAGACAGGAAGCCGAAAACAGGTTTGCTGCTACCAAACGCGGGGTCGTAATTCAGGGGCCGCCGGCGGCCTGGGCACGTCTACTGGCTCCGCCCAGAAATTCCTCGTAAAAGCTCGAGCATCGTCGAGGTTTCGGCGATCGAACGCATGCGGCGATTACGCGCGCGCTTTTTTATGGCTTCGACGCCGACGCTGCTGCTACGCGGTTTCCGGCGTTCAACACGCCGATGAGATTTTTTTTTCCTGCAGCACCTCTTTGGCGGCGCGGGCCATTTCCGGTGGAAAGGGCGAGGAGGATCCGCAATGAAAGTAAATTACGGGTGCTTCGGTGTTCTATGAAGGCCCTTTATGTGCCGGCTTGTTCGTAAGGGACGTCGTTATATAGACAGCACCCGGAACGTTTTCTTTTCTTCTTAACCCTTATCGCGCTGAGAGTGACGTTGCAAGAGGCTAATACTGATGGATTCGGTTGTTGGAAGTGCGACGACCTATAGATGCGACCCGTCGTGTTCGTTGTAAAGTATAAAAACCCAAAAGAAACATTACAAGGTTGTCCATGCGCAGATGGGTCTCGAGGGAACAGAAAAGACGAAACGCACACCGCTGTCTTGTAGACTATAGTTGTGTTGTATGCCTGTCAAAATGTACTTTTGGGCTAGTTGGTTCATAATTGTAGTAGAACAGCGCCGGCGAAAACAACAGACCAGACGAGGAGAGGTGTTACGTGTCCTTCTCCTCGTCTGGTCTGTTGTTTTCGCCGGCGCTGTTCTACTACAGTTGTATGCCTGATGTCTTGATCTTATATATTACGTCCGCTTTCAGCTATTGGGGTTCTGGCGGTTGCTAAGTCATAAATGGGAGCCGCTCCCGTTAGTGTTTGTATCTCATGATTACTCTTGAATGGAAACTGTGCAAGGCCTGCTCCTGTGGTTGAGACCACGGGCTACACACTGATACGGCACAAAACTTGGAACCAGCGGTAGGTTGTGTGCAACTAAAGCAAGTTATACGTGCGCGGTCAGGAGTGCTGTCCATTCATGGCACCTAACAGACGCCGTACATTCGAAAAAAAAAAAAGGAAGAAGAGCCGCCACAACTAGTGAAAATGAATAAAAGATGTGTTTCAATATATCTGCAACCCGGGCCGCTTAGACGAAAAGTGCGAGAGAATGGCGGAGGACAGTACGATTGACGGTGCTGAGTGCTCCACAGTGCAGACATGAGTGACCGCTGATGGCGGCAGGTAGCGGTTGAGACTTGGCTGCGTTTCGTCCCCGCTATATCGTATATAGTTACCGCCTTTTCTGGCTCTGTATTGAAGAAGGCGTCGGGAAAAGACAACCACAACCGGCAGAGAATCGTAAGCCACGGTGCGAGTACCAACCTCTGAAAAAAAAAAAAAAGGAAGCCGGACTATGTGTAAGTGCGGATCCAGGCTTTTTCTTTTCTTTCTTTTTCTTTTTCAAGGAGTAGGTCTGTAATTGAGACGGGTGATTGATGATGACTGTTATGACGACTACGCTTAATAATTTAGTAATAAATTTATTCGCGCTCCAGTGAACGTTCCAACGAGCTGGGAAGGACTTCATGAATTTGTCACATACATTTGGCAGCGCTGGGCGCGCACAAAATAATTAATAATTGCTGGGGTTTTACGTTCCAAAACCACAATATGATTACGAAAGACGCCGTAGTGGAGGGCTCCGGAAATTTCGACCACCTGGGGTTCTTTAACGTGCACCTAAATCTAAGCACAGGGGCCTCTACTAGCATTTCGCCTCCATCGACATGAGGCCGCCGCGGCCAGGATTCGATCCCGCGACCTTCGGGTGGATTCGCGCGACCATGCGGCAGCTATGAGGAAGATTCCGGCAAGCTCAAATGACCGCGACTCGGGGAGATGCACCGCGTACGCAAGTCACTATCGTTGGTTGTCTTCAAAGCAGTGCCTTATTCCTGCGAACGCCGAAGGATGTGAAGAAAGGAACGTCAACAACGAGAACGCTTAAAAAATCATGGACAGATAAGATGGAGGGCGAAGCGCCGAGACAGGCATGCATTATTCATGACGGGAAATCAGGACTCATTGATTCCGTTCTATCGGATGGACTTGGCACACGACATGCGGGCACGCCACAGTGGCATCCCTATATTTCCTTCCAAGCTTATTTCGATTTCTCTTCATGAATGAAAACAGCGAGAGGAAGGCGGGACGCGCAAGGAAGCCGCGAATGAGGAGACGCGCGCAGGCTTTGTTCTCAGAGGCGATGCTTTCATCGATCGTTGTGTGAAAAGCTGCGTGCCTGGAGGCTGTCCCCCTCCCGCAAGCGTATGCTCTAATGTCGCTGACAAATGGAACGCCGATTCAAGTATGACGACGATCGTAAGATTGTCGGAGTGGGAAGTGAAAAATATAATGGAGCTGTTTGTTTCAACTTGGTCGAGCAGTGCTGCTTAACGTTGCATGGTAGAACTTGGACCACCGACGTTAAGAATGAGCGAAATTCTTTCCGTCGGTGCGACATATTCAACGATATAAAGACACCTTCTAAAAACTGACATATTTTGAAAGTATTTTTGTTCGATCAGTTGCTAGGTGTTCTCCTTAAAAGATTCCGCACAAGAAGAGAAGAGACGGAAAGCAAACACCTAGTCGAAACAAAAAATCTACGCGCGCCACTACTACGTCTTCTAGTTTTAGTTGGTGGACAACTATATCGTAAGTACAAGGCGCGAAAGTTTAATGTGGACGTACAAATAACACAATTGTACAAGTGGGACGTATAAATAACATAATAATTGTTGCGGTGTTACGTCCTAAAACCAGGATATGATTATGAGTGACGCCGTAGTGCAGGGTTCCGGAAATTTCGACCACGTGGGGTTCTTCAAAGTGCACCTAAATCTAAGCACACGGGCCCCTAGCATTCTGCCTCCATCAAAATACGGCCGCCGCGGTCCGGATTCGATCCCGCGACCTTCGGGTCAGCAGTCAAGCACCATTACCACTACAACGCCGCCGCGGGACAAGTAATATGAATCAGAAGTATATTGAAGCGAGGTCTACCAACGGTTTCAAGTGTATCATTTCACAGGGCGGCCACTCCGAAGGAGTGATAGATTGGACTGCAAGTAAAATTCGGGAATCTAGCGTTAGTACCAAGACGTCAGAAAGTTAAAAGGATATATTCGCCTAACTTGAAGGGCAGCGATGCACGTCGTCGCCATACCCGGATGCAGCGGCGTCTAAGCGAGAACTCGGACGAAAGGTTGCCCACGCCCTTCGTGGGCTGACGGGCGCTGTCGTCCATTGTTCCTAAGGTGAGATGTCCGGAACGACCACAATGACGGGGCGGTTCCTTCGTGATCGGTCACGCATTCTGACCATGGCGCTTTAACCGGAACTTTCCATGGGCCCAGTCAGTCCGCTTAGCCGACCTAAATCTAGCAAGCACTAAAGGGCTCACATACTGCTTGTTGCGCGCAGTTTAACGTAGTGCGTTTAATATATACAGTTCATGAAAAAAAAGGATTTGGACGGCGCCCACAAACTGGATGATCACTTAGTTTGATGAAACTTGAATGCACAAGTAGATGATAATATGAAAAGAAACTGGTGGCAAAAAGACAACACTTTTAAGTTGCTTTTTTTTCAGAAAGCCTATATGTATTCAGCAGTATAGTGCACGCACACGCAAAATAACTAGTGCTTAATATGGGAAAAATATGCAGCTTTCTTAGAAATGTGACTATCGCCTCGCTGACGTCTGTAATCGGCTCTTTCACACTCCATATTTGCCACATCACATGACAGCTTGCACTGAGTGCACAAATACATTCAGAAATAAAAAAAAAGGTTACGAATAAATGCAAATGCGCGAATGTCTAAAGAAGAGGACGCCAGGATGGCCACGTCGGTGGTACAAATAGAGCATCGCACGCGTAGCTCAGTATTTTTTAAGTGCGGAGCACTTTAGGGGCCCGGGCTGTCGTATGCTGTCGTCTGATGTAGCTTGGCGTAACGCTGGCGAAACTACGAATAGCATAGCCATCTGTAACATACTGAGCGCTCGCTCGCGCCCAGGAGAAGTCTTCTTCCTCTTGTTCTTCGAGCGCCTTGATGATATCAAGTGCGGAGCACTTTAAGGGCCCAGGCTGTCGTATGCTATCGTCGCATGGCGTAACGCAGGCAAAACCACGCATAAAAATACAAAAAAAGGAGGCAAGCGAGAAATAGAAAGAGAGAAAGAAAGGAAAAAATGGGAAGAAAAATAACAATAAATAGAAATAAACAGCGAAATACACAGAAAGAACTGGAAAAGAAAAAAAGAAAGAAATAGAGGAGGAAAGAGACAAAACCGAAGAGAAACAAACAAGGCTGCCGAGCTCCGCACTTCCTTCAGGTTTGGCACCACTACTGCAAAGCTGTCTTAATTTTTTTCTTTTTACAGCCGAAATAAAAATCACACCATCTCCCGCTAAAGGGGACCATGAGGCGATGCGAAGCAGCGTTTCGGCATGTCGAGCCCGCGCTTCAAAGGGGGAGTGGATAGGGGAAAGGGGAGAGGGGAAGTGGAGAGGGAAAGTTGTATTTAGAACAGAGAGAAACGATGCATCCGATGCCTGAACATCATCTTTATTTTATGTCCCCACGCGACCATTCTCATCTCCTTTCATATACAACATTTCCCCGGTTGATAAAAAAACTATCGCTTGCGTAACGCATAGTCCCTGAGCTTCAACGGAGTTTTTTTTAACTCGTGCGCTCTTCCGTGGTGGTTGGTCGGTCATTTTGTCCAGCAGTGAAGACGGCTGAGTACTTGATTCACTGCTGGCTTGTACTGCTATTTCTTGCCGTGACGTAGATGGAAAGTCAGCATGTTGTTCACTCGCAGGAAATGCACCACCTTGAAAAGACTCGTCAGGTAGTGGTAGAGTCCACTCTAGAATACCAGGTCGATTGCCTGTGCACTTCTCCGCAGCTTCTGGGTGTATCGCTTGAAATTTGGAGGCGTTCCACACTCGCCCGTCATCCAAAAGAAATGAAGCTGGCCCTCGTTGCTCAATAATCTTCTTCGGTTACGGAAAGCGCGAAGATATTTTCCCGTGAATCGACGACTTTCTCACGCGGACGTAGTCGCCGACGGCAAAGTGTCTTGTCCGGGCTCCGCGACGGCAGTCTGTGTAAAGTTTGGAAGAAGCTTGGTTTTGTCTGACACACTGACGCAGCCATTTCATCGCCTGTGCTGGATTTTCGTGAAATGAGGAATCCGGTAATCCAACAATGCTTAAGCGTGTTCGTGGCAGTCGTCCGTGCAGCAAAACGGCGGCTGCAACTCCCGTTGTGGCATGAGGTGTGCAGCGGTAGACGTCCAAATAGTCTGTCACGGCGACACGGATATCACGCCGCTCGTATGCTGCCATCTGGACAACAGATTTGAAAACTCTGTTGAACCTTTCTACAAGCCCGTTTGCTTGCGGGTGGTAAACAGAAGAAAAGCAATGGCGTATGCCATATTCCTAAAGGAACTCTTCAAATTCAGCCGAGCTGAACTGCGGTCCGTGGTAGGAAGCTATTTCACTCGGGTAGCCTTCACGAGCAAACCCTTGTAGCAGGAAGTTCTTGACCGTCGCCGTAGAAACTTGTCTTGAAAAAAAAAAAAAAAAAAAAACTTCTGGTCCTGTTAGTAACTCCTCAGGATCCAATAAAGTTCGCTGTCTGTCTGTCTGTCTGGCCATTTACTGTGATAATCAATAAGCGTCACTGCATAACGGCAATGAATGGGAGCTTGCTCAAATGGGCCAATAATATCAATGGCAATCTTCTCCCAAGGTTTGTCAGGGAAATCTACTGGCTGCATAGGTGCCGCGGTTGGCCGTGCTGATTTGTCACATGACTGGCAAACAACGCATGTTTTAACCAGTTGTTCTACGTGGTCATTCATTCGAGGCCACCAGTACAACTCTCGCAAACGGCTTTTCGTACGCCTGATCCCCGGATGTGATTCGTGTGCGACTTCCATCAAACGACGAGTAAGGATATTTGGAATTACGATCCTGTCACCACGGTAAAGCAAGTCGTGTACAATGGATAGTTCTGCACGTACATGAAAATATGGCATTAGCTCCGCTTCCAGATATACTTTATCAGGCCAAGATGACAAAACGAAGTCCATGACTTTTGCGATTGTACTGTCAGATGCACTCTCCGCTTGTAATTCTGCAATGGTTAGCATCGGAGAAAGAAGGCAAACAAACTCATCTTCGGCAACCTGATTGGTTTCTCCTTGCAAAGGCAGTCGAGAGAGCGCATCAGCCACCACATTATCGCTTCCCTTACGGTACTCTATGGTGTAGTTGTAACAAAGAAGTCGCGCTGACTAACGTGAAATTCGCAATGGCCGATGTCCAACACCTTTGGTTGACAGCAAGGTGACAAGAGCACTGTGGTCGGTTCGCAAGACAAAGGGGCGACCCCAAAGGTACACGTGCCAATGTTCACAGGCCCAAACACATGCTAAGGCTTCACGTTCGCCTGCAGAGTATTTCCTTTCTTGTGGGCTCAAAGTACGGGAGGCAAAGGCAACCGTCTGTAGAATCCCCTCGTTATCTTGTTGCAGCACAGCGCCCAGTCCATACCCGGAGGCATCCGTCGTGACGATGACGGGTAGGTTCGGGTCAAAGAAATGTAGAACCTTGCAAGTTGTCAGCAGTGATTTCAAACGGACGAAACTCTCTTCGGCAGCTGACGTCCAAGCAAATGGCTCGTTGCCTCGAAGCAATGCCCGTAAAGGTTCCACAACATCCGAAAAATGGGGAACGAACTTGGAGTAAAATCCCGCCAGACCAAGCAGGGAACGAAGTTCATTGATGTTTGAAGGCGCCGGAGCTTCTTTCATCGCTTGGATAGATGACGCTAGTGGAAATATTCCTTTGCCGTTCACAACATGTCCCAGAAACGTTAGTTCCGTGACGTCGAAAACGCACTTCTGGTTGAGTTTCAGGCCCGCTTTAGAAAGTCGTTGCAAAACGATGCCGAGATTTGAAAGATGATCTTCTCAAGAACGACCATTTACGATAATGTCGTCGATGTAGAAAAGTACACCTTTGCACCCTTTCAGTATGAGATGCATCATCTTTTGAAATGCTGACGGGGCTGAAGTCAAGCCGAAACATACTCTCTTAAAGCGAAAAAGCCCGTCGTGCGTGATGAAAGTAGCCAGATCACGACTCTCAGGATCGGGCTCTAGTTGATGGTAGGCAGACGCCAAGTCCAGCTTCGAGAATCGCTTGGCGCCAGCTAAGCTGTGCAGCAGCTCGTCTGTCTGTGGTAGTGGAAAGCTATCAACAATTATAGCTTTATTGGTCTCTCGCAGATCAACGCACATTCGTATAGAACCATCCTTCTTGCGAACAACCACTATAGGAGAAACCCACTGAGAGGCGTCAACGCGCTCGATTATGTCTTGGGCTTCAAGTTTCTGCAGTTCAGCCGACACTTGTTCACGAAGGGTAAACGGCAGCCGTCGTAGCTTGCTGGCAACGGGTGGAACGGAATCACGAACCTTAACCTTGTGTTTGAATCCTTTGGCAAGTCCGAGCTGTTTGTCAAAGAGGTGTTCGTACTCTGAACGTAGCTCAGCTGGCAATGTAGGAGTGCTGGAGGCCAATGCAAGACACTGAAGCGATTTACCTTCAATATTCATCTGTAGTGCCGCAATGGCGTCTAAGCCCAGTACTGTGGTGCCTTCAGATATAACATACAGAATAATACAAGCAGTTCTGCCTTGGAACGCAGCTGAAGCGGCAAAGCATCCTCGAACTTTTATCTTTGAGTTGGAGTAGTCGAAAAGCTGCACTGAGGTAGGTTTCAAAGGGTAAGTGCTTGCAAAAAACTGATGATAGAGTTCTTCAGCCAGAATAGTGACAGAAGATCCCGTATCAACTAGAAGCGAGATAGGGCGACCTTCCACAGCGACGGATGCGTAAATGTCATGCTTGTGTCCATTGACAACACAAACTGTTTTTCCGCTACTCTGGGAGCTAGCATCGTCGTCGTCATCAACTTGTCGAACTTTAGCTGAATATCCAGACGACCTACACATAAAATCTAAGTGGTCAATCCTTTCGCAGCGACATCTGCGCTTGCGGGCCTTACATGCAGGACTGTTTGCAAGATTATCAGTCGCTCCACAACGATAGCAAGCTCGAAGGTTCGTGGTACCTTGTACGGGATGCTCAGATGATTTGGCTTTGCACTTATTACAAGTTGTGCGTTCATTTGGTTGTTCAGAAGACCAAGAAGAGCTTTGCGCCGTTTTAACGTGACGAACTGAAGCATCGTCGCAAAATTCCTTAGCATGACTCACGGCTTCTTCATACTGATTAGCAATTGTTATAGCTCGTGAGAGCGTCAGTGAGGAGCCCTCAAAAAGTAACCGCTCACGTAAATGATTATTCGTCGTTTTCGAGACAAGCTGATCACGTAGCATCTCATCAGCGAGGCTTCCAAAATTACAGTCGGCAATGAGGATTTGTAAAGCAGCGACGTATTCTTCCGCTGTCTCACCTGCATGCTGAGCACGGCGACTGAACCGTTGTCGAGCCACGATGACGTTAACTGAATGCTTGAAATGGTCCGAAAGCAGGGCGATTGCAGAGTCATACGCGTCATTCGTCGACCCGGCGTCACCTGTGCTCGAAGGACTAGTCGAGGGTGCAGAGCCAGACTGCAAGTCCGCTGGCTTCAGTGTAGAGAAGATCCGCTGCCCCTCCATACCAAGACATGTGAGCAGGATAGCTTTTCGGCGTTCGGCTGGAAGCTCTGAAGCTCCAGAAGCCACTATGTACGTCTGAAAGGCCTGCTTCCACTGGTCCCATGGGACAGCCGGATGACCAGGCGAAGGCAGGAAAGGCGGTGGCGGTTGCAATCCCGGAATGCTCATTGTGGTGATGCAGCAGAAATCGCCAGGACTCTTGCTCTTACATAGGTTGAAATCTCGTCGCCAATATGTTGTATTTAGAACAGAGAGAAACGATGCATCCGATGCCTGAACGTCATCTTCTTTATTTTATGTCCCCACGCGACCATCCTCATCTTCTTTCATATACAACAAAAGTGTAGAGGGGGAGAGGGGGAGGGGAGAAAGGGAGGGGAGAGGGAGAGGGGAGAAAGGGAGGGGAGAGAGGGGAGTGGAGAGGAGGAGGGGAGAGAGGAGAGGGCTTGCGCATGCGCAGTAAGGGTGGTCACGCCGCACACCACCACCGGATTGAACTCCGCTATAAGATGCTTGGCATCTAAAAGACCATGCTGTTTGTTGTCGAGCAAAAACGTATGTGCCACAGAAATTGGACAAACCGCACTACTCACACCACCGGTCCTCTAAAGTTGAAGAAGGGAACACACGGGCGGCATACACCAATTAAGGCCTCTCAGGTGCACGATAGGCCAAGCGCACGCGGCAAGCTAGAGAGGACGCATATCGCGGAAAAAGGACGCATGCTGCTAAAATGGAGAACTTTAAAGGTACGTACAATAAATTCAAAAGCGGCTTTCTGGACACACATTTAGGATTTAGTTGAAGGGTGTGTGTGATCGGACAAGGTTCGAAACTGTGTCCCCCTCTGTATACTGTGAGCCAAACAGTTTCGCTGGTCATTCATCTGCACAGAGTGGAATGGCTCCTCAATTTATTTGACCATTTTCATTTCCATTTTCTTCATTACACTTGCATTTCAAATAAATATACAACTCTTAACCATCCCTGGCTTCATTGTCAAATCGATTCGCGTAGGAACTACAGTTATACATTGTTTCGGAACAAATGAAAAAAAAGTTATCCTTGCATATCTCTGTACAAACAAAATAAAGAATACGGAACCATCGGAGATAATACAAGCAAACATGTAACATAGAATACAGAAGCACTCGAGGATCTTACATCGATAATGTCGGCACTGCGGCACTGTAAATTGAATTATTCTGGTACTCAGTCTGGAGCCAAACAATGTTGAAAGAAAGGCCCGACTAATGGCCGGAGCGTCGCGTCGAATACGGACTGTTCGTGGCTAGCCCATATTTGCAAACACAGTTTTATTTTTAACCTTTTTTTTATTTTCGAAGATGGTCTAATTCAATTGGAACCGCCGAATGGAAACCGAGTTATCCATACACAGCGAAAAAAAAAAGAAGAGAGAGAGGATGTCATATTGATTCATTTATGCCTGGCGTTTTCTGTCTCGCCATTAGGACTACGCATTAGAACCGTATTGAGTATCTTTTTTTTTTCCTCCGCTGTGAATTCGCTGCGTCTCTTTTAGCGTCAGTGCAAATAGTACGTAGAGAATAGATAGGTCGGAAGTCAAAACTTCCTCTAAAGAAGCATCGTTCATTTGTTTCAAAGATCCGATAATTAAATTATTCGGGCTTATTTTAAACAGCAACGAAATTGTAGCAAGAAATGACATTCAAGATCATTTCTTGCTACGAAGATTGAATTGCAATATATCATTTATCAAGAAAGCTCATTTGTATTCACAAAAGTACTGTATTGTTAAACAAATTTATTCCGTAGTTATTTAATCACGCTCGTCTATAAAGTGCTTAACACTAAAATTCCGATAAGCAGGTTTGTCCAATAAAATACTGGGAGACAAAGTCTTACTTCCGCTGTGACTCACGCGATCACACCAACTGTGGTAGTGACACGCCTTACCGTCGCTTCACGCGTCTGCGCCCGGAATTCAGTGCGTCAGACGGCCCCAAAAGGTCATCCATCAATGCCAGTGCCGCCTATCATAACTCCCGGGTCGTTAATCTGTAGCCGTTTCTAAACTCTGCTGTACATGCTTAGCGTCCATTCTTGCAACGCCTTCGCTCAGCCCATGCTCTTCGTCAGAACTGAATGCCGGCAGCGGAACCACCAAGCGTGAGCTACTCGCTTCAAAGCAGCCGAATTCGACGCCTCCTTTTGTGAGCCTATAGTTCTTCGCACTTTGCTTCTCGGCCTCCACGTTCTCTATCTTTTATTTTTTTTTCTTTCGGAAACATCAACGGTGCCAGAAATGTTCGCTTCCTCGATTTTTCTCCCTTTTCTTCCCGAACTCAGTTCCTTTCGCACGGCCGTCTTTTTACAACGTTCAAAAATTAATCCCCCTGCTTTATCGGAAAAGAGCTCCTCGCCGCTCTCAAAGAAAAGCCGAGCACGAAGCAGGCTACCGCCATATGAACCCACGAAGATCAAAGTGGTCGACGCTCTGTGCCCAGCAGGAGAAAATGCAATCGAAAATGGCGGCTCCTCCACAAAACGCTCTACATTTCTTCTTGGTCATCAGTACACAACGACGATAACGCACGAGCGAGTGACCGTTCAATATTTTAAACTGTCGAGTACCAAGGTCTGTACGGAGAGCTGAAAGACGTCACACTGAATTTAGTCAGTAGAGTGTCCATGTGGAGCTAGTTGACAGCGTAACAAGCTTGAACTCACCCAACATATAATTAAGGGCACAGTAAAATATATAACTATTGGTATATTCATTAAAAAAGAACTTTAGAGCGTCAACCGCTTTTATCTACAGCCATAACTGATTACATAAAAAAACAACGGACAAGATGAAGGCAACAGACATGACTAGGCGCTAACTGTCTGTTACCTTCATCTTGTCCATTGTTTTTTGCACTAATCAGTTATGTCTGAAGTCAATACGCACCAACCAGCCCAACTCGCTTCTCTAATACCGCTTTTATCCGAAGCAGTGAAGTTGGACACAACCACGCATGCTTATAAGATGTGGCTTGGTTTTCACGTGTGTATGGTCGCTTATTTAACCCACTTTTTATTGAAGGCAGTGTTTAGAAGGACCTCTTCAAGCCACATTATGTAATGGAGTACGATGTCGGACTTCTGATGTCTCACTAAGTCATGCGACTTCAACTACCGTGTTTACTTCCGTACTATCAGCACTGGTTAATGTTGGCTAAATAATTCCTAACGTTGGCTACTAACACTTAGTTAAACCACCAGCACTGGTTTCACTTAACCTTAATACAATGAGGATTTGTCAATCTTTTTTTTTTCTATTCCTTTCTCTGGCAGGAGCAGCAGAGTCCACGGCCAACCTTCCTCCGCCTACTTTAATGCGCACACTGATCCTTTTGTTTTGGTGAAAAGTGGTCTCTCTTAAAGGGGCACTGAAGAGACAAACGATTTTTTCTCGTATTATTAAACTACACTTTCACGATTCCAAAGGCGTTGCCTTGATCACTTCCCACGAGAAGACGCTTGGTAAACGAGAAAACGTGCAAACACAAAATGCGGGTGGCAACATCACCTTGAAATTCTCGCCCCAAATGCCATGACGTCACAGATTTTGACGGCATCTACTAGGTCTTACGTAGTTGCTAATCAGTAAAAATGAAATGCATCGTACTCTGAGTGGGACGTAGGCTAAATATAACAACTTTCGCGACATTTCGTTGAGCCAATGTCGCCAAAATACGAAAGATAAAAATTTTAAATCCGTGACGTCACGCGCGGCGCGAGATTAAAAAAAAAAACGAAACCTTGACGTTGATTTGCACCGCTATTAATAAAACTCTGATGGTGAAATTAACGACATTAGAGTTCTTCGAGTAGAATTTGTGAATCTAAACCGATACGTTGTTTCACTTTTAGTGTCCCTCTAATATATAAGGCCGTAAAGCAACTTATGCGCTTCGTGTAAGCATGTCCTCACGGTATTTCTCGTACGGCGAGCACCTGTCTCTCGCTTATTTCAGTCGAGAAGACAGGCATACCAACGGCTCTCTAGGTTTCGCAAATGGCGCGCGAGGCGCGAGTCTCTGGTGCCCGCGTTTATTAAAACTGTCCTCCCAGCCGATCAATGTCGCGGCTGCGCGGCAGCGATCAATTCTCGCGGACGGCTTGATCAGCGCGAAAAACCTCTCCGCAAATTACGCCACCCATGTCGGCTCTTGTGTGTGAGCATGTGGCGGCGGCAAAAGAACACGGCCACCTTTTACTCACGAAGGCGAGAGCAAAGAGCGAGACGGCGCGCTTTTTCAGCGACGCTCGAGTGCTCCGTGCGCGAGCGCGGTATTTCTACGACTAGCACAAGGGTCATAACGTTCGCATTGCCTTTAAGAAGAACACTTCATGCAGCAAACAATCACTGGTGGAGACAGGTTGATTAGGGAAGCTATTGAATAGATACGAACAGTTGTTGCAATATATCAACATCCTATTGAGTAACTTGAGGTAAATCTCTTCTGGAGGATACAACAGTGAAGTCTGCCTTACTTTAAAAAAGCTATAGCTAAATTTATTTACAGTAGTGCAGATACTTCAGTCAGATTTCGGAATGATGATATACCTTCGGCGTCTACAGACCAAGGCGCGACTACGGCACGATTCACCAGTGCCAAATTATAAGTGAAAAAAGAAAAGGCAGGGAAATGGGTGTGGAGTGCGGCATTCACCTTATCCACACATTTTTACTAAATTAACGAGAACAAAGCTTTCGAAAAATTCGTCACCTGTCTAAAGCTAACAGAGCGTAAGTTTCAAATGTTCCCTTCAACATTATGGGCAGAGGTCGCATATACTCAGCGACTACACAGACAGACATAACTGTTTAACGGCGGCCGTGCTGCCTGCAGACAATTGTGAAGTTCGTCATTGGAAGTGACTCGGCAAGGACAGCATAAACAGCGGTTACCGTCAACGTCCGCACCCATTTTTCTACCAGTGGAATCGCCACTAAGGCTTGTCCATAAGTGCTCCTGGTGCCCCGGAGTAAACTTAGGCAACCAGGTCATTGTACTCAAAGGCGTGCTCGACACGGCATATACTCGCTGATCAGGTGCTCCACTGTATACAGAGCTCAAGCACACAAATGCGCTTCCATAGGTGAACGCGCGTGTTGCAAGTTTCAGATTGCGGACTTACGTCCATTTGTCCTTGATGGCGCACAGTGATCGTCGGGGTGTCATGCATGAACGTTCACAGAGAGGGGAGGGGGGGGGGAGGGCCCAGATGCCATTATAAAGAAAACAACTAATTCTCAACATTACGAGATTACCCATAAACACAGGGATGTGTGTATACACAACGCTCTCTAGCGATCATGCATCATGCCGAAGGGCGGGCACAGCCTCTGACGCAGAGGCCAGAGTTAAAACAGAAGTAATACGCAATATCTAAAGGCACCATATTCTGCGAAACGCTCTTTTAGTTGTATTTAGTCCCTAAAGAGTACCGAACAAGAAACTATGAGTGCTGAAAGTGTATATGGACGCTGGCCGGGGTCATCCAGCTGATATATGCGGCTCTCGCAAACATTAAGCTTCGGAGGCGTTACAACTGTTCTCGTATTCGGAACATTATCGATACATGCACATATGATTGCCGTCCGATATACTTCTGCACGCAGCGGACGGCTCGAAACACGGCGGGACATCTGACCAAGCGCCTATCGCTTCTTGCTGCCTGGCCTCACTCAACTGCCGTCAGCCGGTGATTTCGTCAAGCAGCGAATTTCCATGATTACTTGCAACGCGTCCGTCGACCCTGCCGCCCCTGCCGTTGGCGAGTTC